>NW_026871929.1:300000-397500 GCF_033458585.1 Syngnathus typhle | reverse complement strand
TTGGCATCGAAAAAAACGCTCTCGGGTGCTTTAGAGTGCCGAGTTATTCACTGCGCATGAAGAAATGACCACCTCCAACGTTTGGTTTATGTTTTATAAGCATTTTTAATTTTATTGCTTAAATCACATTTTCTCGGCGAGCTGAGCACTTTTTCTGAATTGTGCCGCTCCCGTCACTCTGGTTAGGTTGGCATCGAAAAAAACGCTCTCGGGTGCTTTAGAGTGCCGAGTTCCTCACTGCGCATGAAGAAATGACCACCTCCAACGTTTGGTTTATGTCTTATAAGCATTTTTAATTTTATTGCTTAAATCGCATTTTCTCGGCGAGCTGAGCGCTTTTTCTGAATTGTGCCGCTCCCGTCAATCTGGTTAGGTTGGCATCGAAAAAAAACGCTCTCGGGTGCTTTAGAGTGCCGAGTTATTCACTGCGCATGAAGAAATGACCACCTCCAACGTTTGGTTTATGTTTTATAAGCATTTTTACTTGTATTGCTTAAATCTCATTTTCTCGGCGAGCTGAGCACTTTTTCTGAATTGTGCCGCTCCCGTCACTCTGGTTAGGTTGGCATCGAAAAAAACGCTCTCGGGTGCTTTAGAGTGCCGAGTTATTCACTGCGCATGAAGAAATGACCACCTCCAACGTTTGGTTTATGTTTAATAAGCATTTTTAATTTTATTGCTTAAATCGCATTTTCTCGGCGAGCTGAGCACTTTTTCTGAATTGTGCCGCTCCCGTCACTCTGGTTAGGTTGGCATCGAAAAAAACGCTCTCGGGTGCTTTAGAGTGCCGAGTTTATCACTGCGCATGAAGAAATGACCACCTCCAACGTTTGGTTTATGTTTTATAAGCATTTTTAATTTTATTGCTTAAATCGCATTTTCTCGGCGAGCTGAGCACTTTTTCTGAATTGTGCCGCTCCCGTCACTCTGGTTAGTTTGGCATCGAAAAAAACGCTCTCGGGTGCTTTAGAGTGCCGAGTTATTCACTGCGCATGAAGAAATGACCACCTCCAACGTTTGGTTTATGTTTTATAAGCATTTTTAATTTTATTGCTTAAATCGCATTTTCTCGGCGAGCTGAGCACTTTTTCTGAATTGTGCCGCTCCCGTCACTCTGGTTAGGTTGGCATCGAAAAAAACGCTCTCGGGTGCTTTAGAGTGCCGAGTTTATCACTGCGCATGAAGAAATGACCACCTCCAACGTTTGGTTTATGTTTTATAAGCATTTTTAATTTTATTGCTTAAATCGCATTTTCCCGGCGAGCTGAGCACTTTTTCTGAATTGTGCCGCTCCCGTCACTCTGGTTAGGTTGGCATCGAAAAAAACGCTCTCGGGTGCTTTAGAGTGCCGAGTTATTCACTGCGCATGAAGAAATGACTACCTCCAACGTTTGGTTTATGTTTTATAAGCATTTTTAATTTTATTGCTTAAATCGCATTTTCTCGGCGAGCTGAGCACTTTTTCTGAATTGTGCCGCTCCCGTCACTCTGGTTAGGTTGGCATCGAAAAAAACGCTCTCGGGTGCTTTAGAGTGCCGAGTTTATTACTGCGCATTAAGAAATGACCACCTCCAACGTTTGGTTTATGTTTTATAAGCATTTTTAATTTTATTGCTTAAATCGCATTTTCTCGGCGAGCTGAGCGCTTTTTCTGAATTGTGCCGCTCCCGTCAATCTGGTTAGGTGGGCATCGAAAAAAACGCTCTCGGGTGCTTTAGAGTGCCGAGTTATTCACTGCGCATGAAGAAATGACCACCTCCAACGTTTGGTTTATGTTTTATAAGCATTTTT
This sequence comes from Syngnathus typhle, assembly GCF_033458585.1. Taxonomy (NCBI): domain Eukaryota; kingdom Metazoa; phylum Chordata; class Actinopteri; order Syngnathiformes; family Syngnathidae; genus Syngnathus; species Syngnathus typhle. The sequence goes on along the minus strand of NW_026871929.1, from coordinate 395,709 downwards.
AATTTTATTGCTTAAATCGCATTTTCTCGGCGAGCTGAGCACTTTTTCTGAATTGTGCCGCTCCCGTCACTCTGGTTAGGTTGGCATCGAAAAAAACGCTCTCGGGTGCTTTAGAGTGCCGAGTTTATCACTGCGCATGAAGAAATGACCACCTCCAACGTTTGGTTTATGTTTAATAAGCATTTTTAATTTTATTGCTTTAATCGCATTTTCTCGGCGAGCTGAGCACTTTTTCTGAATTGTGCCGCTCCCGTCACTCTGGTTAGGTTGGCATCGAAAAAAACGCTCTCGGGTGCTTTAGAGTGCCGAGTTATTCACTGCGCATGAAGAAATGACCACCTCCAACGTTTGGTTTATGTTTTATAAGCATTTTTAATTTTATTGCTTAAATCGCATTTTCTCGGCGAGCTGAGCACTTTTTCTGAATTGTGCCGCTCCCGTCACTCTGGTTAGGTTGGCATCGAAAAAAACGCTCTCGGGTGCTTTAGAGTGCCGAGTTCATCACTGCGCATGAAGAAATGACCACCTCCAACGTTTGGTTTATGTCTTATAAGCATTTTTAATTTTATTGCTTAAATCGCATTTTCTCGGCGAGCTGAGCGCTTTTTCTGAATTGTGCCGCTCCCGTCAATCTGGTTAGGTTGGCATCGAAAAAAAACGCTCTCGGGTGCTTTAGAGTGCCGAGTTATTCACTGCGCATGAAGAAATGACCACCTCCAACGTTTGGTTTATGTTTTATAAGCATTTTTACTTGTATTGCTTAAATCTCATTTTCTCGGCGAGCTGAGCACTTTTTCTGAATTGTGCCGCTCCCGTCACTCTGGTTAGGTTGGCATCGAAAAAAACGCTCTCGGGTGCTTTAGAGTGCCGAGTTATTCACTGCGCATGAAGAAATGACCACCTCCAACGTTTGGTTTATGTTTAATAAGCATTTTTAATTTTATTGCTTAAATCGCATTTTCTCGGCGAGCTGAGCACTTTTTCTGAATTGTGCCGCTCCCGTCACTCTGGTTAGGTTGGCATCGAAAAAAACGCTCTCGGGTGCTTTAGAGTGCCGAGTTTATCACTGCGCATGAAGAAATGACCACCTCCAACGTTTGGTTTATGTTTTATAAGCATTTTTAATTTTATTGCTTAAATCGCATTTTCTCGGCGAGCTGAGCACTTTTTCTGAATTGTGCCGCTCCCGTCACTCTGGTTAGTTTGGCATCGAAAAAAACGCTCTCGGGTGCTTTAGAGTGCCGAGTTATTCACTGCGCATGAAGAAATGACCACCTCCAACGTTTGGTTTATGTTTTATAAGCATTTTTAATTTTATTGCTTAAATCGCATTTTCTCGGCGAGCTGAGCACTTTTTCTGAATTGTGCCGCTCCCGTCACTCTGGTTAGGTTGGCATCGAAAAAAACGCTCTCGGGTGCTTTAGAGTGCCGAGTTTATCACTGCGCATGAAGAAATGACCACCTCCAACGTTTGGTTTATGTTTTATAAGCATTTTTAATTTTATTGCTTAAATCGCATTTTCCCGGCGAGCTGAGCACTTTTTCTGAATTGTGCCGCTCCCGTCACTCTGGTTAGGTTGGCATCGAAAAAAACGCTCTCGGGTGCTTTAGAGTGCCGAGTTATTCACTGCGCATGAAGAAATGACTACCTCCAACGTTTGGTTTATGTTTTATAAGCATTTTTAATTTTATTGCTTAAATCGCATTTTCTCGGCGAGCTGAGCACTTTTTCTGAATTGTGCCGCTCCCGTCACTCTGGTTAGGTTGGCATCGAAAAAAACGCTCTCGGGTGCTTTAGAGTGCCGAGTTTATTACTGCGCATTAAGAAATGACCACCTCCAACGTTTGGTTTATGTTTTATAAGCATTTTTAATTTTATTGCTTAAATCGCATTTTCTCGGCGAGCTGAGCACTTTTTCTGAATTGTGCCACTCCCATCACTCTGGTTAGGTTGGCATTGAAAAAAACGCTCTCGGGTGCTTTAGAGTGCCGAGTTATTCACTGCGCATGAAGAAATGACCACCTCCAACGTTTGGTTTAGGTTTTATAAGCATTTTTAATTTTATTGCTTAAATCGCATTTTCTCGGCGAGCTGAGCACTTTTTCTGAATTGTGCCGCTCCCGTCACTCTGGTTAGGTTGGCATCGAAAAAAACGCTCTCGGGTGCTTTAGAGTGCCGAGTTTATCACTGCGCATGAAGAAATGACCACCTCCAACGTTTGGTTTATGTTTTATAAGCATTTTTAATTTTATTGCTTAAATCGCATTTTCTCGGCGAGCTGAGCGCTTTTTCTGAATTGTGCCGCTCCCGTCAATCTGGTTAGGTGGGCATCGAAAAAAACGCTCTCGGGTGCTTTAGAGTGCCGAGTTATTCACTGCGCATGAAGAAATGACCACCTCCAACGTTTGGTTTATGTTTTATAAGCATTTTTAATTTTATTGCTTAAATCGCATTTTCTCGGCGAGCTGAGCACTTTTTCTGAATTGTGCCGCTCCCGTCACTCTGGTTAGGTTGGCATCGAAAAAAACGCTCTCGGGTGCTTTAGAGTGCCGAGTTTATCACTGCGCATGAAGAAATGACCACCTCCAACGTTTGGTTTATGTTTAATAAGCATTTTTAATTTTATTGCTTTAATCGCATTTTCTCGGCGAGCTGAGCACTTTTTCTGAATTGTGCCGCTCCCGTCACTCTGGTTAGGTTGGCATCGAAAAAAACGCTCTCGGGTGCTTTAGAGTGCCGAGTTATTCACTGCGCATGAAGAAATGACCACCTCCAACGTTTGGTTTATGTTTTATAAGCATTTTTAATTTTATTGCTTAAATCGCATTTTCTCGGCGAGCTGAGCACTTTTTCTGAATTGTGCCGCTCCCGTCACTCTGGTTAGGTTGGCATCGAAAAAAACGCTCTCGGGTGCTTTAGAGTGCCGAGTTTATTACTGCGCATTAAGAAATGACCACCTCCAACGTTTGGTTTATGTTTTATAAGCATTTTTAATTTTATTGCTTAAATCGCATTTTCTCGGCGAGCTGAGCACTTTTTCTGAATTGTGCCGCTCCCGTCACTCTGGTTAGGTTGGCATCGAAAAAAACGCTCTCGGGTGCTTTAGAGTGCCGAGTTATTCACTGCGCATGAAGAAATGACCACCTCCAACGTTTGGTTTATGTTTTATAAGCATTTTTAATTTTATTGCTTAAATCGCATTTTCTCGGCGAGCTGAGCACTTTTTCTGAATTGTGCCGCTCCCGTCACTCTGGTTAGGTTGGCATCGAAAAAAACGCTCTCGGGTGCTTTAGAGTGCCGAGTTCATCACTGCGCATGAAGAAATGACCACCTCCAACGTTTGGTTTATGTTTTATAAGCATTTTTAATTTTATTGCTTAAATCGCATTTTCTCGGCGAGCTGAGCGCTTTTTCTGAATTGTGCCGCTCCCGTCAATCTGGTTAGGTTGGCATCGAAAAAAAAACGCTCTCGGGTGCTTTAGAGTGCCGAGTTATTCACTGCGCATGAAGAAATGACCACCTCCAACGTTTGGTTTATGTTTTATAAGCATTTTTAATTTTATTGCTTAAATCGCATTTTCTCGGCGAGCTGAGCACTTTTTCTGAATTGTGCCGCTCCCGTCACTCTGGTTAGGTTGGCATCGAAAAAAACGCTCTCGGGTGCTTTAGAGTGCAGAGTTTATCACTGCGCATGAAGAAATGACCACCTCCAACGTTTGGTTTATGTTTAATAAGCATTTTTAATTGTATTGCTTTAATCGCATTTTCTCGGCGAGCTGAGCACTTTTTCTGAATTGTGCCGCTCCCGTCACTCTGGTTAGGTTGGCATCGAAAAAAACGCTCTCGGGTGCTTTAGAGTGCCGAGTTTATCACTGCGCATGAAGAAATGACCACCTCCAACGTTTGGTTTATGTTTTATAAGCATTTTTAATTTTATTGCTTAAATCGCATTTTCTCGGCGAGCTGAGCACTTTTTCTGAATTGTGCCGCTCCCGTCACTCTGGTTAGGTTGGCATCGAAAAAAACGCTCTCGGGTGCTTTAGAGTGCCGAGTTTATTACTGCGCATTAAGAAATGACCACCTCCAACGTTTGGTTTATGTTTAATAAGCATTTTTAATTTTATTGCTTAAATCGCATTTTCTCGGCGAGCTGAGCACTTTTTCTGAATTGTGCCGCTCCCGTCACTCTGGTTAGGTTGGCATCGAAAAAAACGCTCTCGGGTGCTTTAGAGTGCCGAGTTATTCACTGCGCATGAAGAAATGACCACCTCCAACGTTTGGTTTATGTTTTATAAGCATTTTTAATTTTATTGCTTAAATCGCATTTTCTCCGCGAGCTGAGCACTTTTTCTGAATTGTGCCGCTCCCGTCACTCTGGTTAGGTTGGCATCGAAAAAAAGGCTCTCGGGTGCTTTAGAGTGCCGAGTTTATCACTGCGCATGAAGAAATGACCACCTCCAACGTTTGGTTTATGTTTTATAAGCATTTTTAATTTTATTGCTTGAATCGCATTTTCTCGGCGAGCTGAGCACTTTTTCTGAATTGTGCCGCTCCCGTCACTCTGGTTAGTTTGGCATCGAAAAAAACGCTCTCGGGTGCTTTAGAGTGCCGAGTTATTCACTGCGCATGAAGAAATGACCACCTCCAACGTTTGGTTTATGTTTTATAAGCATTTTTAATTTTATTGCTTAAATCGCATTTTCTCGGCGAGCTGAGCAATTTCTGAATTGTGCCGCTCCCGTCACTCTGGTTAGGTTGGCATCGAAAAAAACGCTCTCGGGTGCTTTTGTGTGCCGAGTTTATCACTGCGCATGAAGAAATGACCACCTCCAAGGTTTGGTTTATGTTCAATAAGCATTTTTAATTTTATTGCTTAAATCGCATTTTCTCGGCGAGCTGAGCACTTTTTCTGAATTGTGCCGCTCCCGTCACTCTGGTTAGGTTGGCATCGAAAAAAACGCTCTCGGGTGCTTTAGAGTGCCGAGTTTATCACTGCGCATGAAGAAATGACCACCTCCAACGTTTGGTTTGTGTTTTATAAGCATTTTTAATTGTATTGCTTAAATCGCATTTTCTCGGCGAGCTGAGCACTTTTTCTGAATTGTGCCGCTCCCGTCACTCTGGTTAGGTTGGCATCGAAAAAAACGCTCTCGGGTGCTTTAGAGTGCCGAGTTAATCACTGCGCATGAAGAAATGACCACCTCCAACGTTTGGTTTATGTTTTATAAGCATTTTTAATTTTATTGCTTAAATCGCATTTTCTCGGCGAGCTGAGCACTTTTTCTGAATTGTGCCGCTCCCGTCACTCTGGTTAGGTTGGCATCGAAAAAAACGCTCTCGGGTGCTTTAGAGTGCCGAGTTAATCACTGCGCATGAAGAAATGACCACCTCCAACGTTTGGTTTATGTTTTATAAGCATTTTTAATTTTATTGCTTAAATCGCATTTTCTCGGCGAGCTGAGCACTTTTTCTGAATTGTGCCGCTCCCGTCACTCTGGTAAGGTTGGCATCGAAAAAAACGCTCCCGGGTGCTTTAGAGTGCCGAGTTTATCACTGCGCATGAAGAAATGACCACCTCCAACGTTTGGTTTATGTTTTATAAGCATTTTTAATTTTATTGCTTAAATCGCATTTTCTCGGTGAGCTGAGCACTTTTTCTGAATTGTGCCGCTCCCGTCACTCTGGTTAGGTTGGCATCGAAAAAAACGCTCTCGGGTGCTTTAGAGTGCCGAGTTTATCACTGCGCATGAAGAAATGACCACCTCCAACGTTTGGTTTATGTTTTATAAGCATTTTTAATTTTATTGCTTAAATCGCATTTTGTCGGCGAGCTGAGCACTTTTTCTGAATTGTGCCGCTCCCGTCTCTCTGGTTAGGTTGGCATCGAAAAAAACGCTCTCGGGTGCTTTAGAGTGCCGAGTTTATCACTGCGCATGAAGAAATGACCACCTCCAACGTTTGGTTTATGTTTTATAAGCATTTTTAATTTTATTGCTTAAATCGCATTTTCTAGGCGAGCTGAGCACTTTTTCTGAATTGTGCCGCTCCCGTCACTCTGGTTAGGTTGGCATCGAAAAAAACGCTCTCGGGTGCTTTAGAGTGCCGAGTTTATCACTGCGCATGAAGAAACGTTTGGTTTATGTTTTATAAGCATTTTTAATTTTATTGCTTAAATCGCACTTTCTCGGCGAGCTGAGCACTTTTTCTGAATTGTGCCGCTCCCGTCACTCTGGTTAGGTTGGCATCGATAAAAACGCTCTCGGGTGCTTTAGAGTGCCGAGTTTATCACTGCGCATGAAGAAACGTTTGGTTTATGTTTTATAAGCATTTTTAATTTTATTGCTTAAATCGCATTTTCTCGGCGAGCTGAGCACTTTTTCTGACTTGTGCCGCTCCCGTCACTCTGGTTAGGTTTGCATCGAAAAAAACGCTCTCGGGTGCTTTAGAGTGCCGAGTTTATCACTGCGCATGAAGAAATGACCACCTCCAACGTTTGGATTATGTTTTATAAGCATTTTTAATTTTATTGCTTAAATCGCATTTTCTCGGCGAGATGAGCACTTTTTCTGAATTGTGCCGCTCCCGTCACTCTGGTTAGGTTGGCATCGAAAAAAACGCTCTCGGGTGCTTTAGAGTGCCGAGTTTATCACTACGCATGAAGAAATGACCACCTCCAACGTTTGGTTTGTGTTTTATAAGCATTTTTAATTTTATTGCTTAAATCGCATTTTCTCGGCGAGCTGAGCACTTTTTCTGAATTGTGCCGCTCCCGTCACTCTGGTTAGGTTGGCATCGAAAAAAACGCTCTCGGGTGCTTTAGAGTGCCGAGTTTATCACTGCGCATGAAGAAATGACCACCTCCAACGTTTGGTTTAGGTTTTATAAGCATTTTTAATTTTATTGCTTAAATCGCATTTTCTCGGCGAGCTGAGCACTTTTTCTGAATTGTGCCGCTCCCGTCACTCTGGTTAGGTTGGCATCGAAAAAAACGCTCTCGGGTGCTTTAGAGTGCCGAGTTTATCACTGCGCATGAAGAAATGACCACCTCCAACGTTTGGTTTATGTTTTATAAGCATTTTTAATTTTATTGCTTAAATCGCATTTTCTCGGCGAGCTGAGCACTTTTTCTGAATTGTGCCGCTCCCGTCACTCTGGTTATGTTGGCATCGAAAAAAACGCTCTCGGGTGCTTTAGAGTGCCGAGTTTATCACTGCGCATGAAGAAATGACCACCTCCAACGTTTGGTTTATGTCTTATAAGCATTTTTAATTTTATTGCTTAAATCGCATTTTCTCGGCGAGCTGAGCACTTTTTCTGAATTGTGCCGCTCCCGTCACTCTGGTTAGGTTGGCATGGAAAAAAACGCTCTCGGGTGCTTTAGAGTGCCGAGTTTATCACTGCGCATGAAGAATTGACCACCTCCAACGTTTGGTTTATGTTTTATAAGCATTTTTAATTTTATTGCTTAAATCGCATTTTCTCGGCGAGCTGAGCACTTTTTCTGAATTGTGCCGCTCCCGTCACTCTGGTTAGGTTGGCATCGAAAAAAACGCTCTCGGGTGCTTTAGAGTGCCGAGTTTATCGCTACGCATGAAGAAATGACCACCTCCAACGTTTGGTTTATGTTTTATAAGCATTTTTAATTTTATTGCTTAAATCGCATTTTCTCGGCGAGCTGAGCACTTTTTCTGAATTGCGCCGCTCCCGTCACTCTGGTTAGGGTGGCATCGAAAAAAACGCTCTCGGGTGCTTTAGAGTGCCGAGTTTATCACTGCGCATGAAGAAATGACCACCTCCAACGTTTGGTTTATGTTTTATAAGCATTTTTAATTTTATTGCTTAAATCGCATTTTCTCGGCGAGCTGAGCACGTTTTCGGAATTGTGCCGCTCCCGTCACTCTGGTTAGGTTGGTGAGGTAAATTTTGGATTCTATGCGTCACTGTATGTCACCTTAAATGGCGACCTTGCAGCAGTGAGAAGACCCTAAGCTATTTTTGCGGTACAGAGAAGATCTAGTTTCAGCAATGTGTAGGTACTTAGAATATGGAAGGGCCATTCGTCCGTGACCAGGAAGACCTTTGTCCATGCACTTTTAAGGGCATCGGAAGTAACCAATAGAGTGAGACTCGGACCGCAGCTGTTGTCTTACGAGGTACAAATGATGGGGGAGAACAGATAGAGGGGGGTCAAGAACGCGAAGAGGAGAGCGCGAAGAGCAAGGGGCCCGCAAGGCGCAGGGGCGCAAGGGGCAAGAGCAAGAAGCGCGAGGGCCTTTTTGGGGCGAACATCTGTGCTGTCAAGAGCTGAAACATCTTTGCTCTTGGGGCCACCCTAACTTTTGGAGAGACATCACTTTGACATCGGTTGAATAAATCTTTTCCCAATCAGCCGTGTGTCACCGAAGTGCTTCCTTACCCGGACCAGCCATCGTCCACTGAGTGTTTTTTTGGAGACCAGCGAAACAACAAAGACCATTCACCACATTTTTGGCGTCACGAACAGGATTCGTGTTCCCCCGGGGAATTCCTGCCCGCTTCCTGAGCGAGAATCCAGCGGTCGACCAGCGGCTGTCATTAAGGTGAGATGCTTCGCCCACAGTTGCCGCGATATGCTCGATTCTTGGACAGGTGGGGGGTCGGCCCCTTGAGGGGGGCAGTTACAACCGAATCTGATGTGGCCATGAGCTGTCTCGGGAGTAAGTTGTCTCTCCCAGTCAAAAAGTCGTCATAATTCGACTTTCGAAGGGGGAGTGGCCCCAAATAGAAGCAGCAAAGGAAAAATAAAATAAAAAATAGAAAATAAATAAAAAATAAGAAATAAAAAGTGAACAGTAACTTAGAACTTAATGGGGAATGTGCACAGTGGAGTGAGTGACATGTCTGGTGAGAATGATGAATGATGAAAAAGAAAAAAAGCCCGAAGTAGTGTGGCTCGTGACGGAACAGGTTGTCAGGGACATCGCTGTTGACCGTCACAATAAAAGAATGGTAGAAAGTCCCATAAAACGTGGACTTTAGTTTGGCGACAGATCCGATGGAGGATAGAAATTTTAGCTGTGTGAATGAGGCGAAAACACAGATACGATTGAACACTGTTGCGACAAGAGATAGCCACCCGCTTAGCCCCCAGACGGTTAAAATTCCTGGGACAAGCCGGGACACTGCAGTCGCACCTAATGGCTGTACGGGCCAAGTGCGGTTGCCAAGCTGTTCGGCGGACGTGGAAGTCTCCGTCAAAAGTCCGACAAAAAAGGGAGGCTTGCGCTGACCGCGTTTGGCAAATAGGAAAAGTGCGCAGCCTTGGCATCCGTAACTGTGAGCATGAATGTGGAAGTGACCCGGTCAGACCCTTTTTTAAGGGTGCCGAAGTGGTCCGGTCAGACCCAGTTATGGGTGCCGAGATCCGGTCGGATTTTAAGGGTACCGAGGAAAATAAAGCGCGCGTTAGCCACGTCGTTTGGACACTGATCGAATTAGAAGTGTGTGGGGGTTACAAGGCTCCTCGATTTAAACGCTGGTGCAAGGAAATGAATAGGTAAACCCGGTGGGCTGTCATTTTCGAATACCGAGGTAGCTGGTGCGTTATCGCGGCAACGGTCCGATCCCGATTTGTCGAGGCGCACTGTAATAGCATGCACGTCTGTCAAAGTTTGATAAATTTGAGCCGGCGACAAAACCGCTATTGGACGAAGGTTTTGTGCGGCTGCTGTGTGAAAAAGGAAAACGTGGAAAAGAGGCCTCTGGGGGGTTTAGTAGTGATATAAAAAGTAATTTGTGTGCACACTTAAGTTAAATTCTGCAGAATAAAGGGGAGATATACAGCGCTATTAGGAACGAAACGAAACGACACAAAAGTTAAGTAAGACGTGCGTATTTGTCAGTGCATCTGCTCTGATGACAGTTAAAATGACCAAACTGCTCAACAGCAGTTGGAAAGAAGCAAAATGTGGAATGGATTCGAATCCCGTTGTATGTCTTTTGTGTCCGTGTGTAATCTTTGTGAACTCTGTCAGCTTAATGTTGTCTGTTTGAGCTTCCGAATGAATGGACGCTTGATGTGTGTACTTGGTGGGCCCAGTAAGTGTGTGTGTAGGGGTGTGTGCGTGCGTGTTTGTGTGGGTGCGCGCGTGTCCGTAAGTAGGTGCGTGTGTGTGTGTGTGTGTGTGTGAATGTGCTCATGAGCGCGCATGGGGGTGAGTTTGAGTGTTTGGAAAACCACCAAAAATAACGGATAGTAGAGTGCGCTCTCGTTGCTCTGGGGCGCGTGCACGCCTGCGGTGCCCGCGCGCGGGGGGGAGATCTGGCGGTGGGTAGGGCAGGGAGTGGCCAACCTGTATCTGCCCACTGTGTTTAAGGCTGGCCCCTCCCCGCGCGGTGATGCCGAGGCGGGGCGCAGGGCCGAAGTTATGCCCAATTAAGGGGGCCTGCCCTGCCAGCAACGAGAGAAACTATGATAGAATGGTGGAAGACGGAATGCTGAAGGAGCAAAAGAATGCATGACCAACTGGAGAAATAGGAGCATGCGTGTGTTAACCAATACGACACCAATATAGATGTATCCAAAGAAAAACATGCTGGGACGACAGCAAGCGGTGGCAGAAGAGTGTGGCCCCCTCGTAAATAATGGGGGACCCCTCTAAGGCCAGCTGACGCTCCTTTTAGCATTCTGAGAGGAATAGGAAATTGGATCTGACGAAAAGCTCAACTTATTAATTTAAATTGCTGAAACGATGACAAAATTGAAAACAAATTATTGATACTCGTTTCTTTGGGGCTCTCCTCAATACTTCTGATTTTCTGTTACGTAAAAAACCTGAAACGGCGGATACATCCGTTGTCTCCAGGAGGACATAGAGACACAGCATGAATTTAGGATTAATGTTTAACAGCCGTCTAACAGGTGGAGTAGGAGCATGCGAGGGCTAACCACTACAACACAAATATAGGTGAATTGAGTGTCTAAAGAAAACTCAACCGGTCAACACTAATTTATGAGAGCAAGAGAGGTATCAAGTGAGGGCCACAGCAGCAGCTGGAATTAAAGGAATTCCCTGGATTTAGACATAGGACTGAATTGTATGCATGGAGAGCCTGCTCGTAAATTGCGTTGGCCCGACAAGGCTGACCATTGACCACTGTAACAAGACGCACAGGTCAAAAGCAGCAAGTTCAAAATAGAGGAGGAGATGCCAACGAGGAGAGATTGGATTTGGTAGTAATCTGGTGGTTCTTTTAATACTCTTGTAAAAGTATGCTCGGTAGAAATAAATTAGCGATAGGAGCAATTCAGAAGTCCAAAAGTAAGAAACTCAAATGAAAACCACGTTCTAGATTCGAATAATGGAGCCTAACTGGAGCATGGGAAAAGTGATCAGCTGAGAAATTGCCTTTGATGTAGTGGCAGAGAATTAAAAATTCAAGATGGTCCAGTAATATCGGTAAGTGAGCATAACACCAATAATACTGAGGTCAAACCAGAGAGGATGCAATGTTTGGAACAATGACTTAATTATGAATAATGTACATTCTGTACGCAAAATTGGGAAACTTTATCTGAAATTAAAGGCTCAAATCAGGAAAGGTGAAAAGATGATAGAGAGGATTGCATAAAATCAAAGGCAGGAAAACTAACATTAGAATGTAGCCTAAAATTAGGATGAGCCTCTGGAAATCACATTATAATTGAGAGAAACCACAGTTAAGACTTGCAATTTTAAGTTTGGGGTAATCTGCCACTTTAAAATTGTTCAAATAAGGTCCATCACAATACAGCCGAGAGCTCATGAAGGAAAGGCAACGTTTTTCTCAAATATATTAAATTGTTGTTAATAGGAGAATTGGAAGTTTGATTAACAAAAGGTACTAGGTAATTAATGGCTAATTGGAAGACGATATTTAAGTTTGGTTTCCCAGTCTGTCTTTTCCAGTATCCAGCAGTGACCCTGAAACTCAATCCCGAGACTCCACCGACAGCTGAGAACAACAAGAAAACGGTGCATGGCTCTGAGGCACCTTTGACCTTTTGCAAGAGCAAAGAAGGACTATATTTGTGCTTGGGGGGAGCACAACGCTTCAGGAGGAAAACGACATCCTGTGAGGCGAGAGTGAAGAAACTTACAAGATGTGAATGGACTCAGTTGAAAATGGACTCATCCGAGAGTGAGGAATGAGTTGGCTCTGAGGCTACAACTAAAGACAACAACTTGAAAATGAGGTGCGGCGAAAGAACCATGAGACCTGAAATGTGCAACAAGCGAACTGGACTCCTTGCTGGGGCGTAATCAATACTTGGTGGGCTTGGGTCAAAGTGAATGGAAGCTTGCTTGGGCACTGAACTTGACACAACTGAGGAGTCTTGATAAAAGATAAATAAATAAATCAGGAACAAAAGGTGTAGTGTTACAGAAAAAGGGAAAGGATCATAATCAGAGGATAAATTTGGATAAAACAGGCCAAATTGTATGAAGTAAGAGTAGGATCACATTTAGTCCACCCAGCTTAACAATTAGACATAGAGTCATTGACAAATTGGAGATGAAAATAGGACATTAGGACCCAATAGGATGCAGTCAAGAGGTGGCTAGATTGTACAATGGACCTGATTATTATTAATTAATAAAATTAGAAGTTAATTACACCTCACGGGGAATTCTGGTGTCAGAAAGTCCGATAAGTTCAAGGAATAACAGCCATGGAAACTTTTGACAGTTAAGAATAATGCGGCATAAGAGTCACACAAAATGACAGTTAACGAGATGACAAACGTGATAGGACTCAAATAACAAATGCATTGACAAGGCAAAGTGAAAACACCATAGGGGAGTAGACTGTCGGAGGGACCCTTTTGAGTATCTTTACCCAGCGGTTCGATCAGAATGATTGATTAGGATAAAATTATTTAAGGACCATCTGAGGCTGCTTCTTTCCCCATGCTCACCCTTGAACAGGCTCAGCAGTAGAAATAACTGAATTTGTTAGGCATTTAATTGACAGTTTTACGGTAAAAGTGAGGAACGATTGTATGAAATATTTAATCGAGAAGATCATCCAGAAATGAAGTGTTACCTTCAATATTCACTGATTGCCTACTCACTTACACATACTAAATTTGTTTGGTGTGGAATGAGAGCTGAGCGATGAAGGCGACTGAATTGGCACTTGTGTGGTTAAGAATGTGTATGTGTGTCTGGGACAGGGTGAAAGGCCAAAGTATTTTGGAGTTGGGGTGAAAGGGTCACAGTTGAGGGTAAGATTCCTCTCACATGAGACTGGAACACCCAAGTTTGATGAGTGATGAGTTGTAACCTTAACCAACAGCTGATGGTTAATCAGAGGCACCATGGACAACAAAATAGTTCATGGAGAAGGCCCATTTCAGCAACACGAATGGACAAGACAGGACTAATATCAAACACTAGGACAATGGACGATATGACGTGACAGACTTGGACTCACCCGACGGGATGACTGACTATGTGGATGACAACCAAACATTTGAAACTTAAGCTTGCTTGTGGCAAGTGCAAGCTTTGCTTTGTTTCTGTGCGTCACTTGACTTATTGCAGCATCAACCACCAGCCAAGGAGCAGATTGCTGGCTGTTTTATAACTTGTAATAATTTTGCAGGTTGGCGATTGCAGTCTTGGAGAGTTTATATTGAATTCACGTGAAAATGTTAACCCTAACCCTTTTGATTTTTGTGATGATTGAGGATTTTCAGGACAGAATCCCCGGGCGCCATGATTCGTTGTGTGTCTATGTTTTATTTTGATACTCTATGCCTGTGTACTTTTTGTGAGCACAAGGGTCCGCTGTCAGCAGGGCTGTATGCTCACTGGCAGGAGTGCGATGATTGTTGTTTTGTTGCCGAGTGTGGGGTGAACAGTCAATTTTCAGAAACTTGGGGATGACGGTTCTGGATGAGAGAAAGGTTCGACAAACTGGCTGCAGGACGTATGATGATGCGGTAGGACGTTTTGGCGGTTCCTTTTTGAATGCCTGATGACACATTGAGTGAATGTGTCAGAGGGGGGAGTTACATTTAAATGAGTAAGTAGATATAAAAGCTATTTGCGACATTCAATGTTTTTTCGGATTCAATTATTTTTGAGGCTTTAACAGGACGTGCCAGAATTCAACAGGCAGTGATGGAAGGAGCAGAAGAAGCAGCTCGAAAGGAAAGGAGTTACTGGGAGACAACAATCTGGAATGGATGCAAAGCGTGGTAACAATCTAGCGACAGTAACGGTTAAAGTGTTTCAACGGAAAAGCACGAATGATGACAACTCATACAGCTAATAGGGATTAGACTGCAGCCCAATAGACAACAAATGTTTCGAAGGTAATTAAATAAAATAGGAAACTGGACCAGAAACAAGCAATAGGGATAATTTCTTAACATATGAATGCATTAAAGCTGTTAATGAAGGGAAAGTATTTAAGAACGCATTGTAAGAGGGTTAATTTGCATAACAAATGTTGAAAAGAGTTGAATAGTTAAATCATTTGGGGAAGATTACAGGTCCATTCAAAAGGGCGACTGATTTGAACAGTAAGGTGACTTGAAGGGGAGACAAAGATAATGTACATAAACAAATTAGGTGAACAAAACTGACAGGACTGATGCCCATTTGAGAATACTGAGAAAAATTGGAATCAAAGAGGAAAATTTGCAGTAAAAATTAAGATTTGAACTGGGAAAAGCAATTGCAAAGACTGATTGACAGGACTTCAGACAGGGACAGCTGCAGCAGGAAAGACTAACTTGAACAGGCAGAAGTTACTCTGCTACAGGACGGATCTTGCGAGACTGACAACACGACGAGAAATAAGGGGGATTATTCATAACTCCTAGGGGGAGTGTTTGTTTGTTTGTTTGTTTGTTTGTTTGTTTGTTTGTTTGTTTCAGGAATCACGTGGGCCTCTGGATCATAGGAGTAGATGCCGAGAACGCTCGGAGGTTCTACTGAGCACTTCGATGAGACGACGACCACCAGTCGTCCCCGTGCCCCAATCAACCCCAAAAGAGAAGATTTAGTTTGCAGACGACGGGTTATGGAGATGTCGTCTACTGGGGCTGACCGAAGGGGGCCGGGCGGACTTCCAGCCTACGCTGGGCATAGCTGCTTTTTTCATTGCAACTCAAGGTTTTGTGCTGTTGTCATCGTTAAATACTGGCAGTGGCTCCCGATTATTGCAGACCCCGTGGACGCTGACCGGGGCCTGGAAAGAGACTCTGAGGACGGTGGAGTGGACATAAAGATTTTGGATGGACGGCAGGCCCTGAGCAGTGATCCCGGGGCAAATTCACTACTGAGCATTCAGTGGACTGGACTTTGCATCGACAGGCACTTACATATGCAAGGGGGGCAACACTGAGGGCGCTTCAACGTTTCAGTATGCTGTAATATTGCGTCAATATTTTATCAATCAGTACTTTATCTGATGACTACATGCTGCAATTACTTTATCTTATTCATTTAGCTTTTCACATGTTAACATTGACAATGCAGTTTGACTGTTTAGCGGTCGGTGAACTTGTCATTTCTTTTCCTTCTGTTTTGTGAGCTCATACTGTTTTGTGGATTGTGATATGTGCCAAGACTCCTTGTACCTGGCTGACGCCAGGTGGAAGGAATCACTGAGGATGTTAGAAAGGGCCTCCCTCTTTTTCCATGTCATTAGACTGGCAGGGTTTTTTCTCGAGGGAGGGCCGGCAACTTTTTGAGGTTTCTAACGGACCACACCAAATTCATTGCTTCATTAATTATCGACGGTATTGAGATATTACCTAAGGGGGGTGGTTATCGTCATTTGAATAATGTGGACTTCAATTTTCTTTATTTGTGGTTCCTGAGAGGCCTCAGATTGCTGTCAGGGAGCAATTGGATAACAAAGTAGTTTGAGCTTTCCTAGTTAAAATAACCTTAAGTAGCATGCCTCGAGCGTGATATAGGCTGTGCAGGTATAGGCCAAATTGTAGACGTGATCAGAAAATTTGGTTGGGTGAAGATTTTTGGATGTTTACCGATGTCATCTCTTTTTGGACCGTTTTCGGGACATTTATAAAGTCTATAAAGGAATGAGGTAAATTTTGGATTCTATGCGTCACTGTATGTCACCTTAAATGGCGACCTTGCAGCAGTGAGAAGACCCTAAGCTATTTTTGCGGTACAGAGAAGATCTAGTTTCAGCAATGTGTAGGTACTTAGAATATGGAAGGGCCATTCGTCCGTGACCAGGAAGACCTTTGTCCATGCACTTTTAAGGGCATCGGAAGTAACCAATAGAGTGAGACTCGGACCGCAGCTGTTGTCTTACGAGGTACAAATGATGGGGGAGAACAGATAGAGGGGGGTCAAGAACGCGAAGATGAGAGCGCGAAGAGCAAGGGGCCCGCAAGGCGCAGGGGCGCAAGGGGCAAGAGCAAGAAGCGCGAGGGCCTTTTTGGGGCGAACATCTGTGCTGTCAAGAGCTGAAACATCTTTGCTCTTGGGGCCACCCTAACTTTTGGAGAGACATCACTTTGACATCGGTTGAATAAATCTTTTCCCAATCAGCCGTGTGTCACCGAAGTGCTTCCTTACCCGGACCAGCCATCGTCCACTGAGTGTTTTTTTGGAGACCAGCGAAACAACAAAGACCATTCACCACATTGGCATAAAAAAAAACGCTCTCGGGTGCTTTAGAGTGCCGAGTTTATCACTGCGCATGAAGAAATGACCACCTCCAACGTTTGGTTTATGTTTTATAAGCATTTTTAATTTCATTGCTTAAATCGCATTTTCTCGGCGAGCTGAGCACTTTTTCTGAATTGTGCCGCTCCCGTCACTCTGGTTAGGTTGGCATCGAAAAAAACGCTCTCGGGTGCTTTAGAGTGCCGAGTTTATCACTGCGCATGAAGAAATGACCACCTCCAACGTTTGGTTTATGTTTTATAAGCATTTTTAATTTTATTGCTTAAATCGCATTTTCTCGGCGAGCTGAGCACTTTTTCTGAATTGTGCCGCTCCCGTCACTCTGGTTAGGTTGGCATCGAAAAAAACGCTCTCGGGTGCTTTAGAGTGCCGAGTTTATCACTGCGCATGAAGAAATGACCACCTCCAACGTTTGGTTTATGTTTTCTAAGCATTTTTAATTGTATTGCTTAAATCGCATTTTCTCGGCGAGCTGAGCACTTTTTCTGAATTGTGCCGCTCCCGTCACTCTGGTTAGGTTGGCATCGAAAAAAACGCTCTCGGGTGCTTTAGAGTGCCGAGTTTATCACTGCGCATGAAGAAATGACCACCTCCAACGTTTGGTTCATGTTTTATAAGCATTTTTAATTTTATTGCTTAAAACGCATTTTCTCGGCGAGCTGAGCACTTTTTCTGAATTGTGCCGCTCCCGTCACTCTGGTTAGGTTGGCATCGAAAAAAACGCTCTCGGGTGCTTTAGAGTGCCGAGTTTATCACTGCGCATGAAGAAATGACCACCTCCACCGTTTGGTTTATGTTTTATAAGCATTTTTAATTTTATTGCTTAATCGCATTCTCGGCGAGCTGAGCACTTTTTCTGAATTGTGCCGCTCCCGTCACTCTGGTTAGGTTGGCATCGAAAAAAACGCTCTCGGGTGCTTTAGAGTGCCGAGTTTATCACTGCGCATGAAGAAATGACCACCTCCAACGTCTGGTTTATGTTTTATAACCATTTTTAATTTTATTGCTTAAATCGCATTTTCTCGGCGAGCTGAGCACTTCTTCTGAATGGTGCCGCTCCCGTCACTCTGGTTAGGTTGGCATCGAAAAAAACGCTCTCGGGTGCTTTAGAGTGCCGAGTTTATCACTGCGCATGAAGAAATGACCACCTCCAACGTTTGGTTTATATTTTATAAGCATTTTTAATTTTATTGCTTAAATCGCATTTTCTCGGCGAGCTGAGCACTTTTTCTGAATTGTGCTGCTCCCGTCACTCTGGTTAGGTTGGCATAGTTATAGCGCTCTCGGGTGCTTTAGAGTGCCGAGTTTATCAGTGCGCATGAAGAAATGACCCCCTCCAACGTTTGGTTTATGTTTTATAAGCATTTTTAATTTTATTGCTTAAATCGCATTTTCTCGACGAGCTGAGCACTTTTTCTGAATGGTGCCGCTCCCGTCACTCTGGTTAGGTTGGCATAGTTATAGCGCTCTCGGGTACTTCAGAGTGCCGAGTTTATCACTGCGCATGAAGAAATGACCACCTGCAACGTTTGGTTTATGTTTTATTAGCATTTTTATTTTTATTGGTTAAATCGCATTTTCTCGACGAGGTAAGGACGTTTTCTGAATGGTTCCTCTCAAAGTCAAAATCAGCTTTATTGTCAATCTCTTCACATGTCATACGGTTTTATGGAGCAGCTCACAAGCAGTATAGATAGGAATAGCTAAATGCCAAAAACAGTGCGGTTCTAGTGAGACTTGAACTCTGGTCACTGGGGTGAGAGCCCAGAGAACTAACCACTACACTATGGAACGCACGACATTACTACATGGAAGTTACGTATATGGTTTTATGGAGCAGCTCAAAAGCCAGTGTAGATAGGAATAGGTAAATGCTAAAATAGTAGAGGTTCCACTGAGACTTGAACTCTGGTCGCTGGAGTAAGTGTACAGAGCACTAACCACTACAGTATGGAAACCACACTATCACTTCATGGAAGTTACCTATACGGTTTTATGGAGCAGCTCACAAGCAAATGGTATAGTTAGGAATAGGTAAATGCCAAAACAGTTGGGGTTCCACTGAGACTTGAACGAAGGTCGTTGGAGTGAGAGTCCAGAGCACTTTCCACTACACTACAGAACACTTTTTCTTTTGGCATTTACGTATTCCTATCTATACTACCTATTCCTATACAATTTGCGTGTGAGCTGCTCCATAAAACCATATAAGTAACATCCATGAAGTAATTTCGTGGGTGCCATACTGTAGTGGTTTGTGCTGTGGACTCTCACCCCAGCGAACTGAGTTCAAGTCTCAGTGGAACTTCAACTATTTTGGCATTTACCTATTCCTATCTATACTATTTGCTTGTGAGCTGCTCTATAAAACCATATAGGTAAATTCCAAGGATTAATGGTGTGGGTTCCATACTGTATTGGTTAGTGCTCTGGACTCTCACCCCAGTGCCCTGAGTTCAAGTCTCAGTGGAACCTCAACCATTTTGGCATTTACCTATTCCTATCTTTGCTAGTTGCTTGTGAGCTGCTCCATAAAACCATATAGGTAACTTACATGGATTAATGGTGTGGATTCCATACCGTAGTGGTTAGTGCGCTGGACTCTCACCCCAGCAACCTGAGTTCAAGTCTCAGTGGAACCTCAACTATTTTGGCATTTAACTATTCCTATCTTTGCTAGTTGCTTGTGAGCTGCTCCATAAAACCATATAGGTAACTTACATGGAATAATGGTGTGCATTCCATACCGTAGTGGTTAGTGCGCTGGACTTTCACCCCAGCAACCTGAGTTCAAGTCTCAGTGGAACCTCAACTATTTTGGCATTTAACTATTCCTATCTTTGCGTGTAAGCTCCTCCATAAAACCATATACGTAACTTCCATGCAACATAGGTGTAGGTTCCATAGTGTAGTGGTTAGTGCTCTGTACTCGCACCCAGGCAGCCTGAGTTCAAATCCCAGCTAGAGCAAGGATTAGGTTTAGAGTAAGAGCTAGGGTTGGGGTTAAGGTTAGAGCTAGGAATAGGGTTAGTGTAAGAGTTAGCGTAATAGCTAGGGTTAGGGTTAGAGCTAGGAATCGGGTTAGTCTAAGAGTTAGGGTAATAGCTAGGGTTGGGGTTGGGTTTAAGGTTAGAGCTAGGATTAGGGTTAGAGCTAGCGCTAGGGTTAGTGTAAGAGCTACGGTTCATGTAAGAGCTAGGCTACGATTAGAGTAAGAGCTAGGATTACGGCTAGAAGTCTGGTTAGAATTGCATAGGTTAAGGTTAGAGCTAGGAATAAGGTTAGTGTAAGACTTAGGGTAATAGCTCCTAGTAAAAGCTAGGGTTGGAGTTAGGGTTCTAGCTAGGAATCGAGTTGGGGTTAGAGTTAGAGCTAGCGCTAGGGTAAGTGTAAGAGCTACAGTTCATGTAAGAGCTACGATTACAATTAGAGTAAGAGCTAGGGTTACGGCTAGAAATCTGGTTAGGATGGCATAGGTTAAGGTTAGTGCTAGGAATAGGGTTAGTGTAAGACTTAGGGTAATAGCTCCTAGTAAAAGCTAGAGTTGAGCTAGTAATCGAGTGGGGGTTAGGGTTAGAGCTAGGATTAGGGTTAGTGCTAGCGCTAGGGTTAGTCTAAGAGCTACGGTTCATGTAAGAGCTAGGAGTACGATTAGAGTAAGAGCTAGGGTTAGGGCTAGAAGTCTGGTTAGGATGGCATAGAAAAAAGCGCTCTCGGATGCTTCAGAGTACCGTGTTTATCACTGCGCATGAAGAATTGACCACCTACAACGTTTGGTTTATGTTTTAGCATTTTTAATTTCATTGCTTAAATCGCATTTTCTCGACGAGCTGAGCACGTTTTCTGAATCACTCTGGTGAGGTTGGCATAGAAAAAAGCGCTCTTGGGTGCTTCAGAGTGCCGAGTTTATCACTGCGCATGGAGAAATGACCACCTGCAACGTTTGTTTTATGTTTTATAAGCATTTTTAATTTTATTGCTTAAATCGCATTTTCTCGACGAGCTGAGCACTTTTTCTGAATGGTGCCGCTCCCGTCACTCTGGTTAGGTTGGCATAGAAAAAAGCGCTCTCGGGTGCTTCAGAGTGTCGCGTTTATCACTGCGCATGAAGAAATGACCACCTGCAACGTTTGTTTTATGTTTTATAAGCATTTTTAATTTTATTGATTAAATCGCATTTTCTCGACGAGCTGAGCACGTTTTCTGAATGGTGCTTCTCCCGTCACTCTGGTGAGGTTGGCATAGAAAAAAGCGCTCTTGGGTGCTTCAGAGTGCCGAGTTTATCACTGCGCATGAAGAAATGACCAACGTTTGGTTTACATTTTATAAGCATTTTTAATTTTATTGCTTAAATCGCATTTTCTCGGCGAGCTGAGCACGTTTTCTGAAAGGTGCGTCTCCCGACACTGGTTACGTTGGCATAGAAAAAAGCGCTCTTGGGTGCTTCAGAGTGCCGAGTTTATCACTGCTCATGAAGAAATAACCACCTACAACGTTTGGTTTATGTTTTATAAGCATTTTTAATTTTATTACTTAAATCGCATTTTCTCGATGAGCTGAGCACTTTTTCTGAATGGTGCCGCTCCCGTCACTCTGGCTAGGTTGGCATAGAAAAAAGCTCTCTCGGGTGCTTCAGAGTGCCGAGTTTATCACTGCGCATGAAGAAATGACCACCTGCAACGTTTGTTTTATGTTTTATAAGCATTTTTAATTTTATTGCTTAAATCGCATTTTCTCGACGAGCTGAGCACTTTTTCTGAATTTTGCCACTCGCGTCACTCTGGTTAGGTTGGCATAGAAAAAAGCGCTCTCGGGTGTTTTAGAGTGCCGAGTTTATCACTGCGCATGAAGAAATGACCACCTCCAACGTTTGGTTTATGTTTTATAAGCATTTTTAATTTTATTGCTTAAGTCGCATTTTCTCGGCGAGCTGAGCACTTTTTCTGAATGGTGCTTCTCCCGTCACTCTGGTGAGGTTGGCATAGAAAAAAGCGCTCTTGGGTGCTTCAGACTGCCGAGTTTATCACTGCGCATGAAGAAATGACCACCTGCAACGTTTGTTTTATGTTTTATAAGCATTTTTAATTTTATTGCTTAAATCGCATTTTCTCGACGAGCTGAGCACTTTTTCTGAATTTTGCCGCTCGCGTCACTCTGGTTAGGTTGGCATAGAAAAAGGCGCTCTCGGGTGCTTTAGAGTGCCGAGTTTATCACTGCGCATGAAGAAATGACCACCTCCAACGTTTGGTTTATGTTTTATAAGCATTTTTAATTTTATTGCTTAAATCGCATTTTCTCGACAAGCTGAGCACTTTTTCTGAATTGTGCCGCTCCCGTCACTCTGGTTAGGTTGGCATAGAAAAAAACGCTAGAGTGCCGAGTTTATCACTGCGCATGAAGAAATGACCACCTGCAACGTTTGTTTTATGTTTTATAAGCATTTTTAATTTTATTGCTTAAATCGCATTTTCTCGCGGCGAGCTGAGCACGTTTTCTGAATGGTGCGTCTCCCGTCACTCTGGTTAGGTTGGCATAGAAAAAAGCGCTCTTGGGTGTTTCAGAGTGCCGAGTTTATCACTGCTCATGAAGAAATAACCACCTACAACGTTTGGTTTATGTTTTATAAGCATTTTTAATTTTATTGCTTAAATCGCATTTTCTCGACGAGCTGAGCACTTTTTCTTAATGGTGCGTCTCCCGTCACTCTGGTTACGTTGGCATAGACAAAAGCGCTCTTGGGTGCTTCAGAGTGCCGAGTTTATCACTGCGCATGAAGAAATGACCACATACAACGTTTGGTTTATGTTTTATAAGCATTTTTAATTTTATTGCTTAAATCGCATTTTCTCGACGAGCTGAGCACGTTTTCTGAATGGTGCGTCTCCCGTCACTCTGGTTACGTTGGCATAGAAAAAAGCGCTCTGGGGTGCTTCAGAGTGCCGAGTTTATCACTGCTCATGAAGAAATGACCACCTGCAACGTTTAGTTTATGTTTTATAAGCATTTTTAATTTTATTGCTTAAATCGCATTTTCTCGACGAGCTGAGCACTTTTTCTGAATGGTGCCGCTCCCGTCACTCTGGCTAGGTTGGCATAGAAAAAAACGCTCTCGGGTGCTACAGAGTGCCGAGTTTATCACTGCGCATGAAGAAATGACCACCTCCAACGTTTGGTTTATGTTTTATAAGCATTTTTAATTTTATTGCTTAAATCGCATTTTCTCGGCGAGCTGAGCGCTTTTTCTGAATTGTGCCGCTCCCGTCACTCTGGTTAGGTTGGCATCGAAAAAAACGCTCTCGGGTGCTTTAGAGTGCCGAGTTTATCACTGCGCATGAAGAAATGACCACCTCCAACGTTTGGTTTATGTTTTATAAGCATTTTTAATTTTATTGCTTAAATCGCATTTTCTCGGCGAGCTGAGCACTTTTTCTGAATGGTGCCGCTCCCGTCACTCTGGTTAGGTTGGCATCGAAAAAAACGCTCTCGGGTGCTTTAGAGTGCCGAGTTTATCACTGCGCATGAAGAAATTACCACCTCCAACGTTTGGTTTATGTTTTATAAGCATTTTTAATTTTATTGCTTAAATTGCATTTTCTCGGCGAGCTGAGCACTTTTTCTGAATTGTGCCGCTCCCGTCACTCTGGTTAGGTTGGCATCGAAAAAAAATCTCTCGGGTGCTTTAGAATGCCGAGTTTATCACTGCACATGAAGAAATTACCACCTCCAACGTTTGGTTTATGTTTTATAAGCATTTTTAATTTTATTGCTTAAATCGCATTTTCTCGGCGAGCTGAGCACTTTTTCTGAATTGTGCCGCTCCCGTCACTCTGGTTAGGTTGGCATCGAAAAAACTGCTCTCGGGTGCTTTAGAGTGCCGAGTTTATCACTGCGCATGAAGAAATGACCACCTCCAACGTTTGGTTTATGTTTTATAAGCATTTTTAATTTTATTGCTTAAATCGCATTTTCTCGGCGAGCTGAGCACTTTTTCTGAATTGTGCCGCTCCCGTCACTCTGGTTAGGTTGGCATCGAAAAAAACGCTCTCGGGTGCTTTAGAGTGCCGAGTTTATCACTGCGCATGAAGAAATGACCACCTCCAACGTTTGGTTTATGTTTTATAAGCATTTTTAATTTTATTGCTTAAATCGCATTTTCTCGGCGAGCTGAGCGCTTTTTCTGAATTGTGCCGCTCCCGTCACTCTGGTTAGGTTGGCATCGAAAAAAACGCTCTCGGGTGCTTTAGAGTGCCGAGTTTATCACTGCGCATGAAGAAATGACCACTTCCAACGTTTGGTTTATGTTTTATAAGCATTTTTAATTTTATTGCTTAAATCGCATTTTCTCGGCGAGCTGAGCACTTTTTCTGAATTGTGCCGCTCCCGTCACTCTGGTTAGGTTGGCATCGAAAAAAACGCTCTCGGGTGCTTTAGAGTGCCGAGTTTATCACTGCGCATGAAGAAATGACCACCTCCAACGTTTGGTTTATGTTTTATAAGCATTTTTAATTTTATTGCTTAAATCGCATTTTCTCGGCGAGCTGAGCACTTTTTCTGAATTGTGCCGCTCCCGTCACTCTGGTTAGGTTGGCATCGAAAAAAACGCTCTCGGGTGCTTTAGAGTGTCGAGTTTATCACTGCGCATGAAGAAATGACCACCTCCAACGTTTGGTTTATGTTTTATAAGCATTTTTAATTTTATTGCTTAAATCGCATTTTCTCGGCGAGCTGAGCACTTTTTCTGAATTGTGCCGCTCCCGTCACTCTGGTTAGGTAGGCATCGAAAAAAACGCTCTCGGGTGCTTTAGAGTGCCGAGTTTATCACTGCGCATGAAGAAATGACCACCTCCAACGTTTGGTTTATGTTTTATAAGCATTTTTAATTTTATTGCTTAAATCGCATTTTCTCGTCGAGCTGAGCGCTTTTTCTGAATTGTGCCGCTCCCGTCACTCTGGTTAGGTTGGCATCGAAAAAAACGCTCTCGGGTGCTTTAGAGTGCCGAGTTTATCACTGCGCATGAAGAAATGACCACCTCCAACGTTTGGTTTATGTTTTATAAGCATTTTTAATTTTATTGCTTAAATCGCATTTTCTCGGCGAGCTGAGCACTTTTTCTGAATTGTGCCGCTCCCGTCACTCTGGTTAGGTTGGCATCGAAAAAAACGCTCTCGGGTGCTTTAGAGTGCCGAGTTTATCACTGCGCATGAAGAAATGACCACCTCCAACGTTTGGTTTATGTTTTATAAACATTTTTAATTTTATTGCTTAAATCGCATTTTCTCGGCGAGCTGAGCGCTTTTTCTGAATTGTGCCGCTCCCGTCACTCTGGTTAGGTTGGCATCGAAAAAAACGCTCTCGGGTGCTTTAGAGTGCCGAGTTTATCACTGCGCATGAAGAAATGACCACCTCCAACGTTTGATTTATGTTTTATAAGCATTTTAAATTTTATTGCTTAAATCGCATTTTCTCGGCGAGCTGAGCACTTTTTCTGAATTGTACCGCTCCCGTCACTCTGGTTAGGTTGGCATCGAAAAAAACGCTCTCGGGTGCTTTAGAGTGCCGAGTTTATCACTGCGCATGAAGAAATGACCACCTCCAACGTTTGGTTTATGTTTTATAAGCATTTTTATTTTTATTGCTTAAATCGCATTTTCTCGGCGAGCTGAGCACTTTTTCTGAATTGTGCCGCTCCCGTCACTCTAGTTAGGTTGGCATCGAAAAAAACGCTCTCGGGTGCTTTAGAGTGTCAAGTTTATCACTGCGCATGAAGAAATGACCACCTCCAACGTTTGGTTTATGTTTTATAAGCATTTTTAATTTTATTGCTTAAATCGCATTTTCTCGGCGAGCTGAGCACTTTTTCTGAATTGTGCCGCTCCCGTCACTCTGGTTAGGTTGGCATCGAAAAAAACGCTCTCAGGTGCTTTAGAGTGCCGACTTTATCACTGCGCATGAAGAAATGACCACCTCCAACGTTTGGTTTATGTTTTATAAGCATTTTTAATTTTATTGCTTAAATCGCATTTTCTCGGCGAGCTGAGCGCTTTTTCTGAATTGTGCCGCTCCCGTCACTCTGGTTAGGTTGGCATCGAAAAAAACGCTCTCGGGTGCTTTAGAGCTCCGAGTTTATCACTGCGCATGAAGAAATGACCACCTCCAACGTTTGGTTTATATTTTATAAGCATTTTTAATTTTATTGCTTAAATCGCATTTTCTCGGCGAGCTGAGCACTTTTTCTGAATTGTGCCGCTCCCGTCACTCTGGTTAGGTTGGCATCGAAAAAAACGCTCTCGGGTGCTTTAGAGTGCCGAGTTTATCACTGCGCATGAAGAAATGACCACCTCCAACGTTTGGTTTATGTTTTATAAGCATTTTTAAATTTATTGCTTAAATCGCATTTTCTCGGCGAGCTGAGCGCTTTTTCTGAATTGTGCCGCTCCCGTCACTCTGGTTAGGTTGGCATCGAAAAAAACGCTCTCGGGTGCTTTAGAGTGCCGAGTTTATCACTGCGCATGAAGAAATGACCACCCCCAACGTTTGGTTTATGTTTTATAAGCATTTTTAATTTTATTGCTTAAATCGCATTTTCTCGGCGAGCTGAGCGCTCTTTCTGAATTGTGCCGCTCCCGTCACTCTGGTTAGGTTGGCATCGAAAAAAACGCTCTCGGGTGCTTTAGAGTGCCGAGTTTATCACTGCGCATGAAGAAATGACCACCTCCAACGTTTGGTTTATGTTTTATAAGCATTTTTAATTTTATTGCTTAAATCGCATTTTGTCGGTGAGCTGAGCGCTTTTTCTGAATTGTGCCGCTCCCGTCACTCTGGTTAGGTTGGCATCGAAAAAAACGCTCTCGGGTGCTTTAGAGTGCCGAGTTTATCACTGCGCATGAAGAAATGACCACCTCCAACGTTTGGTTTATGTTTTGTAAGCATTTTTAATTTTATTGCTTAAATCGCATTTTCTCGGCGAGCTGAGCACTTTTTCTGAATTGTGCCGCTCCCGTCACTCTGGTTAGGTTGGCATCTGTTGGATTTATGTTCTCCTGTGTGAATGTGTTGGTTTATCTTTTGTTGTGGAAAGATGTTCTTCTTAATTGTCGTTTTATTTTGGAGGTGATTTTGTTTTGTGATCATGGAAGACTTCACTTCCTGTTCCGGGTTATGTAGCGTGAACTGCATACAAATCGCGATGTGCGAATATGTTCACCCTCCTGTGTTGCGGACAATAAAATAAACGGGCAAAGTAATCAACCAACCAAGTGTGTGCATTATTAAGAGAACATGGCCAAAGAAGAAGAAAACCCTTCGAGCTCAACAGGTTATGGGCCCAGGCGTGACACAACAGGAGGAAGATGGCAGAGGTTAGTGTTCAACGGAGACGAAAACGGTTACGAACTCTGGGAGACAAAGTTGCTAGGCCACATGCGGATAATTGGCCTAAAGGACACTATATTATCGGACACTAATCCAGATGCAGAGAAGAATGCTGAATGCTACGCTGAACTGATTCAGTTCCTTGATGATAAAAGCCTTTCACTGGTAATGAGAGATGCAACTGACGACGGAAGAAAAGCTTTAAAAATACTCCGAGACCACTACGATAGTAAAGGCAAACCTAGAATCATCGCACTGTACACAGAGCTAACGTCTTTACTAAAGAAACCTGAGGAGACAGTGATAGATTATGTTATCCGAGCTGAAAAAGCAGTGACCTCCCTAAGAAATGCAAAAGAAGTCATCAGTGATGGACTTATTATCGCTATGATTTTAAAGGGGCTTCCTGAAGCTTACAAGCCATTTGCTATTCACACAACTCAAAGCAGTGAAGATTTAACATTCACACAGTTCAAAAGCAACCTGCGAAGTTATGAGGAAACCGAGAAATTCGACAACAAAGTAAAAACAGATAATGTGATGAAGGTTAATTTAACCTCAATCGTCTGTCATGGATGTGGAAACCGAGGACATTTTGTAAAAGATTGTCGCCAAAAGGGAACACCTAAATGGTGTAGCTACCATAGAAGCTCGACACACAGTGATGAAACATGTAGAAGAAAAACCAAGTACACAGATGATGCAAAACTAACTGTAGAAAAACAAGAGGACAAGAAAGAAGAGCAGACTTTTGTATTTAAAGTTAGTCAAAGACTTCTGCCTAATGACATAATAAGAGAAGGACTAATGGTGGACTGTGGTGCTACTTCACACATCATTACGGAGAAGAACAAGTTCATAAAGTTTGATGAGACTTTTGATCCTGAGAAACACTACATGGAGCTTGCTGATGGATCCAGGACAAATAACGTCGCACTCAAGAGGGGAGATGCCAACGTCTCTCTACAGGACGTACAAGGACACTATACCACCATCACGTTGAGAGATGCTCTGTTCATCCCATCCTACCCTCAGAGCATATTTTCAGTGAAGGCAGCTACAACCTATGGAGCACAGGTGATCTTCAAGAAGGGACAGAGTGAACTGGTGAACAAAGATGGGACAGTCTTCTACATCGAAGAATACAACAGACTCTACTATTTGAAAATGGTAAATAATGAAACATCATTCAATGACATGATGTCCTGTGACACTGTTAATCTGACTTGTGATGTTAAAACATGGCATGAAATTTTAGGACATTGTAATGTTAGAGATGTGTTAAAGCTACCTGATGTTGTGAAGGGCATGAAAATCACAGGCAGTGACATGTTAGATTGTAATGTGTGCACAGAAGGGAAATTCACTAACGACAGAAACAGAAAAAGTGACCCAAAAGCGAGTGTGCCATTACAGTTGGTGCACACTGATCTAGCCGGCCCCATTGAACCAATTGGCCAAAGTGGTCACAAATATGCTATAATATTCACAGATGATTATTCAGGGGCAGTGTCAGTTTACTTTCTAAAACAGAAAAGTGACACCACAGAGGCCACAGCAAAGTTTCTAGCTGACTGTGCACCATATGGCAATGTTAAATGCATTAGATCTGACAATGGCACTGAATTCACAAGCAGTTCCTTCCAGTCTCTTTTAAGGGAAAAAGGTATAAAGCATGAGACATCTGCACCATATTCTCCTCATCAGAATGGCACAGCTGAGAGACAATGGAGAACTCTCTTTGAAATGGGGAGGTGTCTTTTACTAGAAAAGGGGCTGCCAAAAGAACTATGGCCTTATGCCATTCAAAATGCAGCACACACTCGCAACCGATGCTACAGTAACAGGACTAAAAGTACACCATATCAGATGTTAACAGGGAAAAGACCAGATCTCTCAAAACTATGGATATTTGGGTCAGACTGTTATGCATACATACATGATCACAAGAAACTTGATCCCAGATGTGGAAAAGGAATATTTGTGGGGTATAGTAAAAATAGCCCAGCATACCTGGTTTATTACCCCCACACCGGAAAAGTGTCAAAACACAGACTCGTGAGATTTATCAAAAAGAACACGGTTGAACAACAAACACAGACTGATGAATGTGACACAGAAATTCAGACTTATGAGCATGTAGTGCCTTCAAAGGAAAGTACAGAACAGCAAAATGAAAATGCAGCAGAGAATAGAACTCCTCGAGAGGAAGAAATCAACACAAATGAACCAAACCTTGACACAGAAAGAAATGAGGGTGATGATCAAAACCAAACTGAACGATACCCTAACAGAGAAAGAAAACCTCCTAAATATTTAGAGGATTACATATCTAACTGCAGAGTGCTAGATAATGTAAATTCTTTAAGTGTTGATTATTGTTACAGAGCAACATGTGGAATTCCCCAAACCTATAAAGAGGCACTGATGTCACCAGAGGCAACAAGGTGGAAACAGGCAATGACAGAAGAAATCAAATCTCTGAAAGAGAATGACACATTTGAACTGACTACTTTACCTACTGGTAGAAATACCATTGGAGGAAAATGGGTCTACGCCCTCAAAGAAAATGAACAAGGACAAATATTTAAAGCCAGGTTTGTAGCAAAAGGTTACAACCAAACACAAGGAATAGACTACCAAGAGACATTTGCACCAACAGCAAACATGACATCTGTACGAACCCTAATGCAAATATCAGTCCAGAATGATCTTATTATCCACCAAATGGATGTTAAAACTGCATATTTGCATGCTCCCATTGAGGAAGAAATATACATGGACCAACCAGAAGGTTTTGAGCAAACAGAGTCAGGAGAAAATTTGGTGTACAAATTAAAGAAATCCCTTTACGGGTTAAAACAATCAGGGAGAAATTGGTACAAACTCTTGAATGACTACCTTGAACAAAATGACTTTGAAAGAAACCTTTCTGATCACTGTGTATACAGGAAAGACATTGACCATGAAACTCTGCTGGTTATCATCTGGGTAGATGACTTGATCATTGCGGCTAGCAATATTAACATGTTGAACATATTCAAGGAAACAATGAGGTCAAAGTTTAACATGAAAGACCTGGGGAAAATATCCAGTTTTCTTGGTATCCAGTTTATACAAAAAGGGGCTGAAATCAGGATGAGTCAGAAGAGGTACATTCAAAGAATGTTGGAACGTTTTGGGATGTCAGAATGTAAACCCAGATCCACACCGTGTGAATTAAAAACTGACACTACTATATGTAGAGGAAGTGATACAAATGGGACAGTTAACCCAAGGGAGTATAGAGAAATAGTGGGCAGTCTGATATATGCCATGACGTGTACGAGACCAGATATAAGCTGGGTTGTTAGCAGACTATCTCAAACACTAGCTCAACCCACGAGAGAGGACTTAGTAACAGCAAAACAAGTCCTCAGATACCTAAAAGGTACAAATGATTTTGAACTGATCTTTAAGAAAAGCAGTGAGGATCTAGATCTAATTGCTTACAGTGACTCTGACTGGGCATCCTCTGTAAAAGATAGACGCAGTACAACAGGGTACTGTTTTGCACTTACTAAAGAGGGACCAGTAATATCCTGGAAGTCAAAGAAACAGCCTACAGTGGCACTCTCGACATGTGAAGCCGAATACATTGGTCTTGCAACCACTACTCAAGAATGCATGTACTTAATCCAACTGTTAAACGGGATGGACAGAAAAAGGTACACGTGTGTCAAACTGTTTGGGGACAACCAAGGGGCCATTGCTTTGAGTAAAAATCCAGTGAACCGACAGAGGTCGAAACACATTGATGTGAAATATCACTTCATTCGGGAAGCGTTGAATGAAGGAAAAATCCACACTGAATACTGTCCATCAGAAGAAATGGCTGCAGACATACTAACAAAACCAGTCACAAAAGTGAGACTCAAAAAGTTTCAAAAATGGTTCTTTGGAAATGCACAAGATGCTATGGGTTAACAGCATGAGAACAAGGGGGGGTGTTGGATTTATGTTCTCCTGTGTGAATGTGTTGGTTTATCTTTTGTTGTGGAAAGATGTTCTTCTTAATTGTCGTTTTATTTTGGAGGTGATTTTGTTTTGTGATCATGGAAGACTTCACTTCCTGTTCCGGGTTATGTAGCGTGAACTGCATACAAATCGCGATGTGCGAATATGTTCACCCTCCTGTGTTGCGGACAATAAAATAAACGGGCAAAGTAATCAACCAACCAAGTGTGTGCATTATTAAGAGAACATGGCCGAAGAAGAAGAAAACCCTTCGAGCTCAACAGCATCGAAAAAAACGCTCTCGGGTGCTTTAGAGTGCCGAGTTATTCACTGCGCATGAAGAAATGACCACCTCCAACGTTTGGTTTATGTTTTATAAGCATTTTTAATTGTATTGCTTAAATCGCATTTTCTCGGCGAGCTGAGCGCTTTTTCTGAATTGTGCCGCTCCCGTCACTCTGGTTAGGTTGGCATCGAAAAAAACGCTTTCGGGTGCTTTAGAGTGCCGAGTTTATCACTGCGCATGAAGAAATGACCACCTCCAACGTTTGGTTTATGTTTTATAAGCATTTTTAATCTTATTGTTTAAATCGCATTTTCTCGGCGAGCTGAGCACTTTTTCTGAATTGTGCCGCTCCCGTCACTCTGGTTAGGTTGGCATCGAAAAAAGCGCTCTTGGGTGCTTCAGAGTGCCGAGTTTATCACTGCTCATGAAGAAATAACCACCTACAACGTTTGGTTTATGTTTTATAAGCATTTTTAATTTTATTACTTAAATCGCATTTTCTCGATGAGCTGAGCACTTTTTCTGAATGGTGCCGCTCCCGTCACTCTGGCTAGGTTGGCATAGAAAAAAGCTCTCTCGGGTGCTTCAGAGTGCCGAGTTTATCACTGCGCATGAAGAAATGACCACCTGCAACGTTTGTTTTATGTTTTATAAGCATTTTTAATTTTATTGCTTAAATCGCATTTTCTCGACGAGCTGAGCACTTTTTCTGAATTTTGCCACTCGCGTCACTCTGGTTAGGTTGGCATAGAAAAAAGCGCTCTCGGGTGTTTTAGAGTGCCGAGTTTATCACTGCGCATGAAGAAATGACCACCTCCAACGTTTGGTTTATGTTTTATAAGCATTTTTAATTTTATTGCTTAAGTCGCATTTTCTCGGCGAGCTGAGCACTTTTTCTGAATGGTGCTTCTCCCGTCACTCTGGTGAGGTTGGCATAGAAAAAAGCGCTCTTGGGTGCTTCAGACTGCCGAGTTTATCACTGCGCATGAAGAAATGACCACCTGCAACGTTTGTTTTATGTTTTATAAGCATTTTTAATTTTATTGCTTAAATCGCATTTTCTCGACGAGCTGAGCACTTTTTCTGAATTTTGCCGCTCGCGTCACTCTGGTTAGGTTGGCATAGAAAAAGGCGCTCTCGGGTGCTTTAGAGTGCCGAGTTTATCACTGCGCATGAAGAAATGACCACCTCCAACGTTTGGTTTATGTTTTATAAGCATTTTTAATTTTATTGCTTAAATCGCATTTTCTCGACAAGCTGAGCACTTTTTCTGAATTGTGCCGCTCCCGTCACTCTGGTTAGGTTGGCATAGAAAAAAACGCTAGAGTGCCGAGTTTATCACTGCGCATGAAGAAATGACCACCTGCAACGTTTGTTTTATGTTTTATAAGCATTTTTAATTTTATTGCTTAAATCGCATTTTCTCGCGGCGAGCTGAGCACGTTTTCTGAATGGTGCGTCTCCCGTCACTCTGGTTAGGTTGGCATAGAAAAAAGCGCTATTGGGTGTTTCAGAGTGCCGAGTTTATCACTGCTCATGAAGAAATAACCACCTACAACGTTTGGTTTATGTTTTATAAGCATTTTTAATTTTATTGCTTAAATCGCATTTTCTCGACGAGCTGAGCACTTTTTCTTAATGGTGCGTCTCCCGTCACTCTGGTTACGTTGGCATAGACAAAAGCGCTCTTGGGTGCTTCAGAGTGCCGAGTTTATCACTGCGCATGAAGAAATGACCACATACAACGTTTGGTTTATGTTTTATAAGCATTTTTAATTTTATTGCTTAAATCGCATTTTCTCGACGAGCTGAGCACGTTTTCTGAATGGTGCGTCTCCCGTCACTCTGGTTACGTTGGCATAGAAAAAAGCGCTCTGGGGTGCTTCAGAGTGCCGAGTTTATCACTGCTCATGAAGAAATGACCACCTGCAACGTTTAGTTTATGTTTTATAAGCATTTTTAATTTTATTGCTTAAATCGCATTTTCTCGACGAGCTGAGCACTTTTTCTGAATGGTGCCGCTCCCGTCACTCTGGCTAGGTTGGCATAGAAAAAAACGCTCTCGGGTGCTACAGAGTGCCGAGTTTATCACTGCGCATGAAGAAATGACCACCTCCAACGTTTGGTTTATGTTTTATAAGCATTTTTAATTTTATTGCTTAAATCGCATTTTCTCGGCGAGCTGAGCGCTTTTTCTGAATTGTGCCGCTCCCGTCACTCTGGTTAGGTTGGCATCGAAAAAAACGCTCTCGGGTGCTTTAGAGTGCCGAGTTTATCACTGCGCATGAAGAAATGACCACCTCCAACGTTTGGTTTATGTTTTATAAGCATTTTTAATTTTATTGCTTAAATCGCATTTTCTCGGCGAGCTGAGCACTTTTTCTGAATGGTGCCGCTCCCGTCACTCTGGTTAGGTTGGCATCGAAAAAAACGCTCTCGGGTGCTTTAGAGTGCCGAGTTTATCACTGCGCATGAAGAAATTACCACCTCCAACGTTTGGTTTATGTTTTATAAGCATTTTTAATTTTATTGCTTAAATTGCATTTTCTCGGCGAGCTGAGCACTTTTTCTGAATTGTGCCGCTCCCGTCACTCTGGTTAGGTTGGCATCGAAAAAAAATCTCTCGGGTGCTTTAGAATGCCGAGTTTATCACTGCACATGAAGAAATTACCACCTCCAACGTTTGGTTTATGTTTTATAAGCATTTTTAATTTTATTGCTTAAATCGCATTTTCTCGGCGAGCTGAGCACTTTTTCTGAATTGTGCCGCTCCCGTCACTCTGGTTAGGTTGGCATCGAAAAAACTGCTCTCGGGTGCTTTAGAGTGCCGAGTTTATCACTGCGCATGAAGAAATGACCACCTCCAACGTTTGGTTTATGTTTTATAAGCATTTTTAATTTTATTGCTTAAATCGCATTTTCTCGGCGAGCTGAGCACTTTTTCTGAATTGTGCCGCTCCCGTCACTCTGGTTAGGTTGGCATCGAAAAAAACGCTCTCGGGTGCTTTAGAGTGCCGAGTTTATCACTGCGCATGAAGAAATGACCACCTCCAACGTTTGGTTTATGTTTTATAAGCATTTTTAATTTTATTGCTTAAATCGCATTTTCTCGGCGAGCTGAGCGCTTTTTCTGAATTGTGCCGCTCCCGTCACTCTGGTTAGGTTGGCATCGAAAAAAACGCTCTCGGGTGCTTTAGAGTGCCGAGTTTATCACTGCGCATGAAGAAATGACCACTTCCAACGTTTGGTTTATGTTTTATAAGCATTTTTAATTTTATTGCTTAAATCGCATTTTCTCGGCGAGCTGAGCACTTTTTCTGAATTGTGCCGCTCCCGTCACTCTGGTTAGGTTGGCATCGAAAAAAACGCTCTCGGGTGCTTTAGAGTGCCGAGTTTATCACTGCGCATGAAGAAATGACCACCTCCAACGTTTGGTTTATGTTTTATAAGCATTTTTAATTTTATTGCTTAAATCGCATTTTCTCGGCGAGCTGAGCACTTTTTCTGAATTGTGCCGCTCCCGTCACTCTGGTTAGGTTGGCATCGAAAAAAACGCTCTCGGGTGCTTTAGAGTGTCGAGTTTATCACTGCGCATGAAGAAATGACCACCTCCAACGTTTGGTTTATGTTTTATAAGCATTTTTAATTTTATTGCTTAAATCGCATTTTCTCGGCGAGCTGAGCACTTTTTCTGAATTGTGCCGCTCCCGTCACTCTGGTTAGGTAGGCATCGAAAAAAACGCTCTCGGGTGCTTTAGAGTGCCGAGTTTATCACTGCGCATGAAGAAATGACCACCTCCAACGTTTGGTTTATGTTTTATAAGCATTTTTAATTTTATTGCTTAAATCGCATTTTCTCGTCGAGCTGAGCGCTTTTTCTGAATTGTGCCGCTCCCGTCACTCTGGTTAGGTTGGCATCGAAAAAAACGCTCTCGGGTGCTTTAGAGTGCCGAGTTTATCACTGCGCATGAAGAAATGACCACCTCCAACGTTTGGTTTATGTTTTATAAGCATTTTTAATTTTATTGCTTAAATCGCATTTTCTCGGCGAGCTGAGCACTTTTTCTGAATTGTGCCGCTCCCGTCACTCTGGTTAGGTTGGCATCGAAAAAAACGCTCTCGGGTGCTTTAGAGTGCCGAGTTTATCACTGCGCATGAAGAAATGACCACCTCCAACGTTTGGTTTATGTTTTATAAACATTTTTAATTTTATTGCTTAAATCGCATTTTCTCGGCGAGCTGAGCGCTTTTTCTGAATTGTGCCGCTCCCGTCACTCTGGTTAGGTTGGCATCGAAAAAAACGCTCTCGGGTGCTTTAGAGTGCCGAGTTTATCACTGCGCATGAAGAAATGACCACCTCCAACGTTTGATTTATGTTTTATAAGCATTTTAAATTTTATTGCTTAAATCGCATTTTCTCGGCGAGCTGAGCACTTTTTCTGAATTGTACCGCTCCCGTCACTCTGGTTAGGTTGGCATCGAAAAAAACGCTCTCGGGTGCTTTAGAGTGCCGAGTTTATCACTGCGCATGAAGAAATGACCACCTCCAACGTTTGGTTTATGTTTTATAAGCATTTTTATTTTTATTGCTTAAATCGCATTTTCTCGGCGAGCTGAGCACTTTTTCTGAATTGTGCCGCTCCCGTCACTCTAGTTAGGTTGGCATCGAAAAAAACGCTCTCGGGTGCTTTAGAGTGTCAAGTTTATCACTGCGCATGAAGAAATGACCACCTCCAACGTTTGGTTTATGTTTTATAAGCATTTTTAATTTTATTGCTTAAATCGCATTTTCTCGGCGAGCTGAGCACTTTTTCTGAATTGTGCCGCTCCCGTCACTCTGGTTAGGTTGGCATCGAAAAAAACGCTCTCAGGTGCTTTAGAGTGCCGACTTTATCACTGCGCATGAAGAAATGACCACCTCCAACGTTTGGTTTATGTTTTATAAGCATTTTTAATTTTATTGCTTAAATCGCATTTTCTCGGCGAGCTGAGCGCTTTTTCTGAATTGTGCCGCTCCCGTCACTCTGGTTAGGTTGGCATCGAAAAAAACGCTCTCGGGTGCTTTAGAGCTCCGAGTTTATCACTGCGCATGAAGAAATGACCACCTCCAACGTTTGGTTTATGTTTTATAAGCATTTTTAATTTTATTGCTTAAATCGCATTTTCTCGGCGAGCTGAGCACTTTTTCTGAATTGTGCCGCTCCCGTCACTCTGGTTAGGTTGGCATCGAAAAAAACGCTCTCGGGTGCTTTAGAGTGCCGAGTTTATCACTGCGCATGAAGAAATGACCACCTCCAACGTTTGGTTTATGTTTTATAAGCATTTTTAAATTTATTGCTTAAATCGCATTTTCTCGGCGAGCTGAGCGCTTTTTCTGAATTGTGCCGCTCCCGTCACTCTGGTTAGGTTGGCATCGAAAAAAACGCTCTCGGGTGCTTTAGAGTGCCGAGTTTATCACTGCGCATGAAGAAATGACCACCCCCAACGTTTGGTTTATGTTTTATAAGCATTTTTAATTTTATTGCTTAAATCGCATTTTCTCGGCGAGCTGAGCGCTCTTTCTGAATTGTGCCGCTCCCGTCACTCTGGTTAGGTTGGCATCGAAAAAAACGCTCTCGGGTGCTTTAGAGTGCCGAGTTTATCACTGCGCATGAAGAAATGACCACCTCCAACGTTTGGTTTATGTTTTATAAGCATTTTTAATTTTATTGCTTAAATCGCATTTTGTCGGTGAGCTGAGCGCTTTTTCTGAATTGTGCCGCTCCCGTCACTCTGGTTAGGTTGGCATCGAAAAAAACGCTCTCGGGTGCTTTAGAGTGCCGAGTTTATCACTGCGCATGAAGAAATGACCACCTCCAACGTTTGGTTTATGTTTTGTAAGCATTTTTAATTTTATTGCTTAAATCGCATTTTCTCGGCGAGCTGAGCACTTTTTCTGAATTGTGCCGCTCCCGTCACTCTGGTTAGGTTGGCATCTGTTGGATTTATGTTCTCCTGTGTGAATGTGTTGGTTTATCTTTTGTTGTGGAAAGATGTTCTTCTTAATTGTCGTTTTATTTTGGAGGTGATTTTGTTTTGTGATCATGGAAGACTTCACTTCCTGTTCCGGGTTATGTAGCGTGAACTGCATACAAATCGCGATGTGCGAATATGTTCACCCTCCTGTGTTGCGGACAATAAAATAAACGGGCAAAGTAATCAACCAACCAAGTGTGTGCATTATTAAGAGAACATGGCCGAAGAAGAAGAAAACCCTTCGAGCTCAACAGGTTATGGGCCCAGGCGTGACACAACAGGAGGAAGATGGCAGAGGTTAGTGTTCAACGGAGACGAAAACGGTTACGAACTCTGGGAGACAAAGTTGCTAGGCCACATGCGGATAATTGGCCTAAAGGACACTATATTATCGGACACTAATCCAGATGCAGAGAAGAATGCTGAATGCTACGCTGAACTGATTCAGTTCCTTGATGATAAAAGCCTTTCACTGGTAATGAGAGATGCAACTGACGACGGAAGAAAAGCTTTAAAAATACTCCGAGACCACTACGATAGTAAAGGCAAACCTAGAATCATCGCACTGTACACAGAGCTAACGTCTTTACTAAAGAAACCTGAGGAGACAGTGATAGATTATGTTATCCGAGCTGAAAAAGCAGTGACCTCCCTAAGAAATGCAAAAGAAGTCATCAGTGATGGACTTATTATCGCTATGATTTTAAAGGGGCTTCCTGAAGCTTACAAGCCATTTGCTATTCACACAACTCAAAGCAGTGAAGATTTAACATTCACACAGTTCAAAAGCAACCTGCGAAGTTATGAGGAAACCGAGAAATTCGACAACAAAGTAAAAACAG
Source organism: Syngnathus typhle (assembly GCF_033458585.1). Lineage (NCBI taxonomy): Eukaryota > Metazoa > Chordata > Actinopteri > Syngnathiformes > Syngnathidae > Syngnathus > Syngnathus typhle. The sequence goes on along the minus strand of NW_026871929.1, from coordinate 357,500 downwards.
ATAATGTGATGAAGGTTAATTTAACCTCAATCGTCTGTCATGGATGTGGAAACCGAGGACATTTTGTAAAAGATTGTCGCCAAAAGGGAACACCTAAATGGTGTAGCTACCATAGAAGCTCGACACACAGTGATGAAACATGTAGAAGAAAAACCAAGTACACAGATGATGCAAAACTAACTGTAGAAAAACAAGAGGACAAGAAAGAAGAGCAGACTTTTGTATTTAAAGTTAGTCAAAGACTTCTGCCTAATGACATAATAAGAGAAGGACTAATGGTGGACTGTGGTGCTACTTCACACATCATTACGGAGAAGAACAAGTTCATAAAGTTTGATGAGACTTTTGATCCTGAGAAACACTACATGGAGCTTGCTGATGGATCCAGGACAAATAACGTCGCACTCAAGAGGGGAGATGCCAACGTCTCTCTACAGGACGTACAAGGACACTATACCACCATCACGTTGAGAGATGCTCTGTTCATCCCATCCTACCCTCAGAGCATATTTTCAGTGAAGGCAGCTACAACCTATGGAGCACAGGTGATCTTCAAGAAGGGACAGAGTGAACTGGTGAACAAAGATGGGACAGTCTTCTACATCGAAGAATACAACAGACTCTACTATTTGAAAACGGTAAATAATGAAACATCATTCAATGACATGATGTCCTGTGACACTGTTAATCTGACTTGTGATGTTAAAACATGGCATGAAATTTTAGGACATTGTAATGTTAGAGATGTGTTAAAGCTACCTGATGTTGTGAAGGGCATGAAAATCACAGGCAGTGACATGTTAGATTGTAATGTGTGCACAGAAGGGAAATTCACTAACGACAGAAACAGAAAAAGTGACCCAAAAGCGAGTGTGCCATTACAGTTGGTGCACACTGATCTAGCCGGCCCCATTGAACCAATTGGCCAAAGTGGTCACAAATATGCTATAATATTCACAGATGATTATTCAGGGGCAGTGTCAGTTTACTTTCTAAAACAGAAAAGTGACACCACAGAGGCCACAGCAAAGTTTCTAGCTGACTGTGCACCATATGGCAATGTTAAATGCATTAGATCTGACAATGGCACTGAATTCACAAGCAGTTCCTTCCAGTCTCTTTTAAGGGAAAAAGGTATAAAGCATGAGACATCTGCACCATATTCTCCTCATCAGAATGGCACAGCTGAGAGACAATGGAGAACTCTCTTTGAAATGGGGAGGTGTCTTTTACTAGAAAAGGGGCTGCCAAAAGAACTATGGCCTTATGCCATTCAAAATGCAGCACACACTCGCAACCGATGCTACAGTAACAGGACTAAAAGTACACCATATCAGATGTTAACAGGGAAAAGACCAGATCTCTCAAAACTATGGATATTTGGGTCAGACTGTTATGCATACATACATGATCACAAGAAACTTGATCCCAGATGTGGAAAAGGAATATTTGTGGGGTATAGTAAAAATAGCCCAGCATACCTGGTTTATTACCCCCACACCGGAAAAGTGTCAAAACACAGACTCGTGAGATTTATCAAAAAGAACACGGTTGAACAACAAACACAGACTGATGAATGTGACACAGAAATTCAGACTTATGAGCATGTAGTGCCTTCAAAGGAAAGTACAGAACAGCAAAATGAAAATGCAGCAGAGAATAGAACTCCTCGAGAGGAAGAAATCAACACAAATGAACCAAACCTTGACACAGAAAGAAATGAGGGTGATGATCAAAACCAAACTGAACGATACCCTAACAGAGAAAGAAAACCTCCTAAATATTTAGAGGATTACATATCTAACTGCAGAGTGCTAGATAATGTAAATTCTTTAAGTGTTGATTATTGTTACAGAGCAACATGTGGAATTCCCCAAACCTATAAAGAGGCACTGATGTCACCAGAGGCAACAAGGTGGAAACAGGCAATGACAGAAGAAATCAAATCTCTGAAAGAGAATGACACATTTGAACTGACTACTTTACCTACTGGTAGAAATACCATTGGAGGAAAATGGGTCTACGCCCTCAAAGAAAATGAACAAGGACAAATATTTAAAGCCAGGTTTGTAGCAAAAGGTTACAACCAAACACAAGGAATAGACTACCAAGAGACATTTGCACCAACAGCAAACATGACATCTGTACGAACCCTAATGCAAATATCAGTCCAGAATGATCTTATTATCCACCAAATGGATGTTAAAACTGCATATTTGCATGCTCCCATTGAGGAAGAAATATACATGGACCAACCAGAAGGTTTTGAGCAAACAGAGTCAGGAGAAAATTTGGTGTACAAATTAAAGAAATCCCTTTACGGGTTAAAACAATCAGGGAGAAATTGGTACAAACTCTTGAATGACTACCTTGAACAAAATGACTTTGAAAGAAACCTTTCTGATCACTGTGTATACAGGAAAGACATTGACCATGAAACTCTGCTGGTTATCATCTGGGTAGATGACTTGATCATTGCGGCTAGCAATATTAACATGTTGAACATATTCAAGGAAACAATGAGGTCAAAGTTTAACATGAAAGACCTGGGGAAAATATCCAGTTTTCTTGGTATCCAGTTTATACAAAAAGGGGCTGAAATCAGGATGAGTCAGAAGAGGTACATTCAAAGAATGTTGGAACGTTTTGGGATGTCAGAATGTAAACCCAGATCCACACCGTGTGAATTAAAAACTGACACTACTATATGTAGAGGAAGTGATACAAATGGGACAGTTAACCCAAGGGAGTATAGAGAAATAGTGGGCAGTCTGATATATGCCATGACGTGTACGAGACCAGATATAAGCTGGGTTGTTAGCAGACTATCTCAAACACTAGCTCAACCCACGAGAGAGGACTTAGTAACAGCAAAACAAGTCCTCAGATACCTAAAAGGTACAAATGATTTTGAACTGATCTTTAAGAAAAGCAGTGAGGATCTAGATCTAATTGCTTACAGTGACTCTGACTGGGCATCCTCTGTAAAAGATAGACGCAGTACAACAGGGTACTGTTTTGCACTTACTAAAGAGGGACCAGTAATATCCTGGAAGTCAAAGAAACAGCCTACAGTGGCACTCTCGACATGTGAAGCCGAATACATTGGTCTTGCAACCACTACTCAAGAATGCATGTACTTAATCCAACTGTTAAACGGGATGGACAGAAAAAGGTACACGTGTGTCAAACTGTTTGGGGACAACCAAGGGGCCATTGCTTTGAGTAAAAATCCAGTGAACCGACAGAGGTCGAAACACATTGATGTGAAATATCACTTCATTCGGGAAGCGTTGAATGAAGGAAAAATCCACACTGAATACTGTCCATCAGAAGAAATGGCTGCAGACATACTAACAAAACCAGTCACAAAAGTGAGACTCAAAAAGTTTCAAAAATGGTTCTTTGGAAATGCACAAGATGCTATGGGTTAACAGCATGAGAACAAGGGGGGGTGTTGGATTTATGTTCTCCTGTGTGAATGTGTTGGTTTATCTTTTGTTGTGGAAAGATGTTCTTCTTAATTGTCGTTTTATTTTGGAGGTGATTTTGTTTTGTGATCATGGAAGACTTCACTTCCTGTTCCGGGTTATGTAGCGTGAACTGCATACAAATCGCGATGTGCGAATATGTTCACCCTCCTGTGTTGCGGACAATAAAATAAACGGGCAAAGTAATCAACCAACCAAGTGTGTGCATTATTAAGAGAACATGGCCGAAGAAGAAGAAAACCCTTCGAGCTCAACAGCATCGAAAAAAACGCTCTCGGGTGCTTTAGAGTGCCGAGTTATTCACTGCGCATGAAGAAATGACCACCTCCAACGTTTGGTTTATGTTTTATAAGCATTTTTAATTGTATTGCTTAAATCGCATTTTCTCGGCGAGCTGAGCGCTTTTTCTGAATTGTGCCGCTCCCGTCACTCTGGTTAGGTTGGCATCGAAAAAAACGCTTTCGGGTGCTTTAGAGTGCCGAGTTTATCACTGCGCATGAAGAAATGACCACCTCCAACGTTTGGTTTATGTTTTATAAGCATTTTTAATCTTATTGTTTAAATCGCATTTTCTCGGCGAGCTGAGCACTTTTTCTGAATTGTGCCGCTCCCGTCACTCTGGTTAGGTTGGCATCGAAAAAAACGCTCTCGGGTGCTTTAGAATGCCGAGTTATTCACTGCGCATGAAGAAATGACCACCTCCAACGTTTGGTTTATGTTTTATAAGCATTTTTAATTTTATTGCTTAAATCGCATTTTCTCGGCGAGCTGAGCGCTTTTTCTGAATTGTGCCGCTCCCGTCACTCTGGTTAGGTTGGCATCGAAAAAAACGCTCTCGGGTGCTTTAGAGTGCCGAGTTTATCACTGCGCATGAAGAAATGACCACCTCCAACGTTTGGTTTATGTTTTGTAAGCATTTTTAATTTTATTGCTTAAATCGCATTTTCTCGGCGAGCTGAGCACTTTTTCTGAATTGTGCCGCTCCCGTCACTCTGGTTAGGTTGGCATCGAAAAAAACGCTCTCGGGTGCTTTAGAGTGCCGAGTTATTCACTGCGCATGAAGAAATGACCACCTCCAACGTTTGGTTTATGTTTTATAAGCATTTTTAATTGTATTGCTTAAATCGCATTTTCTCGGCCAGCTGAGCACTTTTTCTGAATTGTGCCGCTCCCGTCACTCTGGTTAGGTTGGCATCGAAAAAAACGCTCTCGGGTGCTTTAGAGTGCCGAGTTTATCACTGCGCATGAAGAAATGACCACCTCCAACGTTTGGTTTATGTTTTATAAGCATTTTTAATTTTATTGCTTAAATCGCATTTTCTCGGCGAGCTGAGCGCTTTTTCTGAATTGTGCCGCTCCCGTCTGTTGGGAAAAATTTACTTTTTATCATTGGATTCTACGTATCTACTTATGTGTGCAAGATTCTCCGCAACATGTGATAGTTTGGCCTCGTGATAATGTCTTGGGAGCAGATGGCTGGCTAAGGAGCTCATGTGTGGAGTCACGAGCCGCGCAATACAATGAGCCCATAGTTAGCTATCCATGTACATATCATGAGGTTGTCATGGGATGGCTGAAGCAGACAAACGTCTTATTTAAGTAGAAGTCATGAGAACTCCAACAGAGGTATCCATCCCATGAGCACTAAGACTACGTCTTTTGTCTAGCTAAAGTCATGTGACGACCATACCGCTTCTGTCCTAATAGTATCGCTGTTGCGCGGTGGTCATGAGATGTAATTGTGGAATGTCCTTCCCGTCTAAAGAAGCTATGCATTCATGTACATGTACACTTGCCCCTTTGTTTGTTCCTCAATAAAAGGCACGACCAAACTGAAGGAAGGGCGCAGATCCCAACGACACTCGCGGTGTCTGGGATTGAGCCCATCTGCAGATGATCGTTCGCCAAAAAGAGATATCCTGCCTCTGTGAGATTTTTTTCAGAAAAATGTTGTGAACCCAACATTTTGTGGTGGCCCGTACGGGGATTCCGGAAAATCTGCTTGCTGATCCGAGGAGTGTTGAAGACGCCGAATCCGTGCACGGCAGAGGTCATCACAGGACCCTGAAGGAAAGCCCTGGGGAGCGATGTTCATCCACCAGGCCGGCGAAGTCCAGTTCAGCACCTCTCGGCGGCGACGATTGACGGAATCTTCAAGAGAAATCTTTCAGAGATTCGGTGAGACCTCTTTGTTGGCTGCGTGGTTGGGGTATTTTAGTCCCCGGAAAAAAGGGTACCCGGGTAAGGGCGGCGGAGTCCTTGTGAATTCCAAGTGATAGGAATTCGGTCTACAGATGGAACTTGTAGACGTAAATACACCTCGTTGTGTTAAAATTCCGCAGTGTGAATGTGTGTGTGAATGGTAGCACGTATGTGCTGCATGTAATATAGTGGAAAGAAATAACGAATTTCTGTGGAAGCACAGGCAAGAATTCCTCACCAGGAAACTGGTCGAAGCAGGAATTACCACAGAAAGTCGTTATCCCACTAAAGAAACATTCCAGCTTTAGAAATCCCTAAGATTTGACAGTTGGACTAAATTCATTAAAATGGGGGGCCGTCAAAGTGTTATTGACTATGTATAAGAAGATGAGAAGTATACATGTTAAATAAGTTACCAAACTTGAGGCAAGTGTCATTAAGAACGATGAGGCCGCAAGTATGTTTGTCAGACAATGAAGCCACAGTGCGCAGGCGCACTGTTAAACAGAGGAGCCTGAGGCAAAAAGCTCTTTCTGCTCCTATGCAAAACATGCATCTAAAATACCTGAAACTCCCCCATATAATAGCAAAATATGTCATGCTCAGTCAATTAGAACTCCTGTACAAACAAGAAGCATGACAAAGGCTGTTAAATTCCCCCAAAGTATAAACGATGCTGATGTATGCTATGCGAATGATACAGGTGTCAAACCTTATTGAAAGATAAGGCCACTAATATGAAAAAATAAAAATAGTAAAACCAACACATCAAATAGAGGTAGACGTTTGCGCAGCGCTGTTTGTTGATGTTGTTTGTGTATTTTGTCTTTATTGTGGGCCCTTGTCTTGTCCTTGTGTTTTCTGTGTGTTTCTGTGTGTCTATGTGTTAAAATTATGAAATTGGCTAAAATAGTGTGCAAGGAAATTTACTAGACTGCGGTCTATTAGATTTGTACCCTGACACAAAAAGCAAAATGATTTTGAAACTAGAAGATGCAATTTCTGGAGAAATTGGATGTGAAGGCGTAAAAGATTAATAAATACTTAGAGGATGCAACAGAATGATGTTGGAGCAGAATTGAATCAGTTGGAAAAATGTAGAAATTAGAGATGAAAAAATTAATTTTGTGAAATTTTGCAGAACATTTAATCAATCAATCTTTTATTGGCCAAGTTTGAGCATGCCATACAAAGGATTAATAAGATAACGTGAAAACATATTTTTTTTTTAATTTAGCGATTTTGGGAATGTTGAAAACTCTCCCCGGTGTGTCGTGAATGGGCTGAATGATGTGAATTTCAAATTGGGACAATGTTAATCTGAAACATGGAATGTGCCATTAGGAATGAATGGAAGAAAAATTGCCATAAATTTGCAAATTTTGTGGAAATGAAAAGCTTATGGAATCAAATGAATGCAAGCATCTCTTGCGTGAAATTTCGGAATATGTCAAAATTGGAATGAGTGGGTTGTTTTATCAAGAACCTTGAGATGGGACAAATTCAAATGAGGAATGTGAATTGAAAATAATGTATGACTATGTGAACAGCTTGCAGAGGACTTGAGGAGAGTGAGACCAGTATATAATGGAGGCTGTGTGTGTGTGCGTGTGTGTGTGTGAGAGAGAGAGAGAGAGAGAGAGAGAGAGAGAGAGAGTGCAAATGAGCAGGAATGAATGATTGACAAGATACAGGTTGAATGGTTGACGTTGTTGGAGACTGCTATGGGAGAATTAGCAGAACAACTTTGAAGAAAGAGTGATCTTGAGCAAATTTAATGCTAAGAAAAGAAAATAAGGCTTATTTCACAGTGGTTGACTGATTATCATGAATAGAATGGCTGCTTTTACGCTTTCATTTAAAAGTCAAGTTTTGGCGTACATTGTTGATAATTGCTTTTGAAACAAAGGAAGCGTGGGGATGAGATTTCTTTCTCCTCATGCAGCATTTAGGCCTGAGAGGAAATGAAGTCAAGTAACAGAAGTTACGATGGGTAAAACCAGAAGTAAACTATGTTGGTTTACTCTCAGCGAAAGGGAGAGCAGTGCAATGAGGCAGGAAACAGGTTATATTAGACACAAAACGACCTATCACAAAGAACAATTTATGTTTGGTTTTTTTTCCCTGTGATTGCTGCAGAGCTTGGGCTCCACATTATGCTGAAATTGCTAAGCCACTGACAGGAGTGGCTCGTGGACAGCCGTTAGCAGTCGAAGATACATTCGCGTGGACACCGAAAGTAGAAGCATTGACAAATTGAAAATGGCATTAGTTCAGACAACAAAGGGTGCGATAATGGATAAGGTGTTATTGACCACGTCAGCAACGAAACTGTTTTGCCAAAATGATTTTTTAAGGCAAACCCAATTGTGTCACTTATGTGACAACAGGGGGGGATGAGTTATTAGTTACCTTCGGTTTAGATTCTTAAGTGAAATTTGAAAAAAAAACAAAAAAAAAAAACAAAAAAATAAAAAATACATGTCCTGTTTGTGTGAAACAGGTGCTGCAATGGCAGTAGAATCGTCAGCAGATGTTAACTTGTTCCATCCCACAGACCTGTTTGTACCACATGCTGTTGATGTGTTGTTACTTCAAAGTAAAATGAATATGCTGTCTCCAGCCAGACATTTGTCTGATACAGCTCTGTTATTGTCACGAATCATTACACTGACCAGAGTGTGTACTCTAGAAGATGGACAAGACCTAATTGTATATACAGACATCCAGTGTGCATTTTCAACAGTTTTTACTTTGCAAAACAATGGGAAAGGCATGGAATGATAACTTCAACAGGAAAGCAAATAACACATGCACAACTTCTAATCCAGCTCCTCCAGGCAGTAATGTTGCCCACAAAGCTTGCAATTTTCAAATGTGAGGCACACACACGAAGGAAAGACTTGGTATCACTAGGCAATGCCTTCGCAGATAAAATAGCAAAGTAAGGCAAATACGGAACCTCAGACCTATTTCTGAGATTGCCGTCAGAAAAGGAGGAACTAATAAATACACAGATCTTGCATGATATGCAACATTCAGCCCCTAAACAAGAACAAAAAATGTGGATTGCTAAAGGTGCACAACTGACAGACAAGAGATATACATTGTAAATAATAAGCCTGTTCTCCCTAAATCCCGTTTTAGAGCAGCTGCAATTTCGACACACGGAAGTTCTCATGTGTCGACAGGGGGGGATGCAAGAGCTAATATCACAACACTTTACAACGTATGGTTTCAATTTGTACTCAAAACTTTTTGTAGAGCGGGTGAAGTCTGTATAAAAAATAATCCACAAGGGAATGTAAAACCAAAAAGAGGAAAATTCCCAGAACCAACATATCCGTTCCAAATGTCGCGTATGGACTTCATAGAACTAAACAGGTGTGGATTGTACAAATACTGTTTAGTCCTAATCGATGCCTTTTCAAGGTGGACAGGAATGATCCCAGCAAAGAATGCAGATGCTATAACAGTAGCAAAGGCTATCTGCAAGACCATCATTCCCAGTTATGGGATCCCAGAGACCATTTATAGTGACAACGGACCACATTTTGTCAATACGGTCATTAACCAAATGCATGGCAGAAACGGGAAGACCATGGCCCGAATGTCTAGATTTTGTAAAACTCTATATGAGGATTGTGCCCTGTGGCAAGGTTTTAACCCGATATGAGATCATTCATGGCAGAGCATACGGGCTCCCACTGTTCTCACATGATCAAGACACAGCCACAGAAGAGCTAACTCTAGCTGACTAACATGATCAAAACCATGCAAACGGAAAACGTGTCAAATGCAAATTTACTGCCCTCCACTCCTTTATCTCCACAGGATGACTCAGCGAAACCAGGTGACTGGGTCTTCACCAAAGTAACCAAAAGAAAAACGTGGTCTTCACCCCGGTGGGAGGGACCATTCCAAGTCCTACTCGCCACACCCACAGCTGTCAAGATTGCAGAAAGACCCAGCTGGATACATCTCAGCCACTGTAAGCTGCAGAGAGTGCTTGGCCCCTAGGCCCCGGTCAGGGCGAAGTCTGGCTACAAAGGGGGTGTCGCATCAGTCTCAAACCGGTAAAGAACTAAGAACCCTGACCATTTAGCTCCCTGGGGGTTCAGGTGGCTCTGTGGAACTGAAAGGAAAATGGCACTCAGAGGAGTGCTTGTCTGTGCTGTGGCTGTAGCATGCTTGCCAATGACATGGAGTGTCCAGGGTCCCCAAGGGGAGAGTGGAACTTCCGCTCGAATCAAGAGAATGACGACCGAACTGTTGACAAAGTATATAAAGATAAACCCAGATATACCCCATGCAGACAACATGTGGTACCAGTATGTATCCATGTTGGCCGAAACATACAATCAAAGTGAATGTTATGTATGTTCCATAATGCCACGATCAAGTCAACAGCCCGTCCTACATGCCCGATCCATGCCAGAGAAAAATGGATGGTGTTTCGCAATACTAAGGGCTTTCGGGTTTAATCCCATCGAAGGACTCAGACGGTCGGAAACTAATGAGGCACAACTAACCGCCCATCCCTGTTACAACATCTCAAGGCCGTTCACAATAGTGTCAAGAAGTTCTGACGTCACACCCGCACCAGTGATTCTCGAAGTGAGTGAAACCATCTCACATCCCCTGTGCTTCCGACAAAGACGTGTTGATGGAATAAAGGTGGGAGATACAAAGCGCTGCATCACCACCGCACTTCTAGAACCTTCCAGCAAGACCTCGATGAATACCACCTTAGCAATCAGACAAATCCTAGCAGGAGGCGAAAATCCCCACTCCATCATCGAAGGGGGATGGTGGCTCTGTGGTCGCCGAGGCTACGCAGTCCTTCCAGGACGATGGGATGGCACATGTGCCCCCGTATATGTGTCAGATCACACTGTGTTCCTCAGTCTGACACATTTTCAGGAACATCATCAGCGAAAGACACGTGCAGCTGTTGCCCCCACCTTCCGTCCCTACGACAGTGTCTGGGGCTCAGACGTACCAGATGAATACAAGCTTTGGAGCGCGGGACAAAAGGTGGCACTCACACTCTTCCCACAGGCGGGTGTGGCTAAGACTATTCTCCGAATAGAAACTATGGACTACAGGTTGAAGACCTTTGCCAATTTTACTCTAGAGGCCCTTACAGGTTACCAGACGGAGCTGCAAGCCCTGAGACTAATGACACTACAGTCCCGAATGGTTTTGGACCTTCTGACTGCTGAAAAAGGAGGTGTGTGTGAAATAGTTGGTACCTCCTGTTGTACCTACATCCCAGGAGAAAATGACACCCACATCAAGTATGCTCTACAAGGACTTCGGAACCTCCGTAAAGCTTTGTCCCAGGACAAAACCCCAGCCAAGGACGTCCATCCCTTTTGGTGGCTGTTTTATGGCAATTGGAGGCAACTTCTCTTGAAAGTTGCAGTTCTTTTAGTTGCCATACTGTTATTGCTCTGTATTTTTACATCATGCATCATACCTTGTATTCGTCACATGATGACTAAAATGTTGACATCAGCGTTTGCTATCCGGAATGTCATGTTGGTCCAGCGTAAACAAGATGAGTGGGACCACCTTGCGTAAATCACCTACCTATTTGTTTTTGCCTTTGGATGGTGCAAAACAAAATACATTCCATTATGATGAACATGGCCAGAGCCGAATGGAGAGCTGTAGTTCTGATAAACTCTAGAATGTAAACTTTCATACTTTTTGATGTTACTATACTATATTGTGTAGGCGTACACTCATTTATACACATATGTAGTTATTAGTTGATGTTTTGTTTTCCCATGAATTCCAATGTTAAACAGGGGGGAATGTTGGGAAAAATTTACTTTTTATCATTGGATTATATGTATCTACTTATGTGTGCAAGATTCTCCGCAACATGTGATAGTTTGGCCTCGTGATAATGTCTTGGGAGCAGATGGCTGGCTAAGGAGCTCATGTGTGGAGTCACGAGCCGCGCAATACAATGAGCCCATAGTTAGCTATCCATGTACATATCATGAGGTTGTCATGGGATGGCTGAAGCAGACAAACGTCTTATTTAAGTAGAAGTCATGAGAACTCCAACAGAGGTATCCATCCCATGAGCACTAAGACTACGTCTTTTGTCTAGCTAAAGTCATGTGACGACCATACCGCTTCTGTCCTAATAGTATCGCTGTTGCGCGGTGGTCATGAGATGTAATTGTGGAATGTCCTTCCCGTCTAAAGAAGCTATGCATTCATGTACATGTACACTTGCCCCTTTGTTTGTTCCTCAATAAAAGGCACGACCAAACTGAAGGAAGGGCGCAGATCCCAACGACACTCGCGGTGTCTGGGATTGAGCCCATCTGCAGATGATCGTTCGCCAAAAAGAGATATCCTGCCTCTGTGAGATTCTTTTCAGAAAAATGTTGTGAACCCAACACCGTCACTCTGGTTAGGTTGGCATCGAAAAAAACGCTCTCGGGTGCTTTAGAGTGCCGAGTTTATCACTGCGCATGAAGAAATGACCACCTCCAACGTTTGGTTTATGTTTTATAAGCATTTTTAATTTTATTGCTTAAATCGAATTTTCTCGGCGAGCTGGGCACTTTTTCTGAATTGTGCCGCTCCCGTCACTCTGGTTAGGTTGGCATCGAAAAAAACGCTCTCGGGTGCTTTAGAGTGCCGAGTTATTCACTGCGCATGAAGAAAAGACGACCTCCAACGTTTGGTTTATGTTTTATAAGCATTTTTAATTTTATTGCTTAAATCGCATTTTCTCGGCGAGCTGAGCACTTTTTCTGAATTGTGCCGCTCCCGTCACTCTGGTTAGGTTGGCATCGAAAAAAACGCTCTCGGTTGCTTTAGAGTGCCGAGTTTATCACTGCGCATGAAGAAATGACCACCTCCAACGTTTGGTTTATGTTTTATAAGCATTTTTAATTTTATTGCTTAAATCGCATTTTCTCGGCGAGCTGAGCGGTATTTCTGAATTGTGCCGCTCCCGTCACTCTGGTTAGGTTGGCATCGAAAAAAACGCTCTCGGGTGCTTTAGAGTGCCGAGTTTATCACTGCGCATGAAGAAATGACCACCTCCAACGTTTGGTTTATGTTTTATAAGCATTTTTAATTTTATTGCTTAAATCGCATTTTCTCGGCGAGCTGAGCGCTTTTTCTGAATTGTGCCGCTCCCGTCACTATGGTTAGGTTGGCATCGAAAAAAACGCTCTCGGGTGCTTTAGAGTGCCGAGTTTATCACTGCGCATGAAGAAATGACCACCTCCAACGTTTGGTTTATGTTTTATAAGCATTTTTAATTGTATTGCTTAAATCGCATTTTCTCGGCGAGCTGAGCACTTTTTCTGAATTGTGCCGCTGCCGTCACTCTGGTTAGGTTGGCATCGAAAAAAACGCTCTCGGGTGCTTTAGAGTGCCGAGTTATTCACTGCGCATGAAGAAATGACCACCTCCAACGTTTGGTTTATGTTTTATAAGCATTTCTAATTTTATTGCTTAAATCGCATTTTCTCGGCGAGCTGAGCACTTTTTCTGAATTGTGCCGCTCCCGTCACTCTGGTTAGGTTGGCATCGAAAAAAACGCTCTCGGGTGCTTTAGAGTGCCGAGTTTATCACTGCGCATGAAGAAATGACCACCTCCAACGTTTGGTTTATGTTTAATAAGATTTTTTAATTTTATTGCTTAAATCGCATTTTCTCGGCGAGCTGAGCACTTTTTCTGAATTGTGCCGCTCCCGTCACTCTGGTTAGGTTGGCATCGAAAGAAACGCTCTCGAGTGCTTTAGAGTGCCGAGTTTATCACTGCGCATGAAGAAATGACCACCTCCAACGTTTGGTTTATGTTTTATAAGCATTTTTAATTTTATTGCTTAAATCGCATTTTCTCGGCGAGCTGAGCACTTTTTCTGAATTGTGCCGCTCCCGTCACTCTGGTTAGGTTGGTGTTGTGAATTTTTATTCTGGTATCATGCAATGTTCATCTCACTATTAAGCCTAAGTACGACCAGGGCATGTTCGGGTCAGGTTCGTGTGGTATTGTTTGGGGCTTGGTCCAGGAAGGTAGACTCATTGGCGCCGGACACATCTGGCTTCCATTAACAACTGCTAAGATACACAGGATGTAGAGATGGGGGGGGCAACAGCGGGGTCATAGGTCAGCCAACAGCCCCATCTGCGCGCTCCCGCGTGGAGGGAAGCGCAAGAGTATAAGGTTTAGGACGAGAGTAGACAAAGGGACTCGACATCTTGGCTAGGGCGCGAGACACTTCTCTCTGACATCGGTTGAATAAAATCTTTCCCCAATCAGCCATGTTGTGACTGAAGTTTTCCTTCCCCAAGCCAGCCACTTTTTCACCATCTTGTTTGGAAGACCAGCTGACCATCGAAGAGAATTCACCACAATTTTGGCGTCACGAACAGTTCTCTTGTCCTTCGGGGAGCCCTCGCCCGCCTGGGTGCGAGCATCGAGCGTCCGGCCGGCAGGCTGAGTTTGAGGTGAGAAGCTTCCACTCACAGTATCGCAATGTGCTCGTGCCTGGTGTGGGGGGGGATGGAGTGGCTCCTAAGCGGGACAGTTAACGGGCCTGGTGTGCCAGTGGCTGGCAAAAAGGGGGGGGGATTGGTCTCCCCTAGCTGGATGTCGACGTGATGTGGATTTTGAAAGGGGGGAGTAGCCCCAATAGAAAATTGAGAATGTTCAATAAAAATAGAAAAAAGAAAAAGGCAAATAAAAATGGGAAATTAGCATAAAACTTAATGGGGAATGTGCACAACAGTGTGAGTGACATGTCTGGTGTGAATGATGAATGAGAAAGAAAATGCTCCGAGAGAGGGCACGTGAAACAGGACAGGATGTCTGGGACATCGCTGATCGGCTGTCACGAGAGAAGAATAATAGAAAGTCCCATAAAACGTGGACTTTGGTTTGGCTACAGATCCGATGGAGGATGGAAATTTTAGCTGTGTGATTGAGGCGGAAACACAGGTACGATTGAACACTGTGTGCGACAAGAGACGGGCACCACCAAGCCACCGGAGGCACAATTCCCGGGGTCGTGCTGGGACGTTGAGATCACATTCAATGTAGTTGAGATCACACTCAATGTGGTTGAGATGTTCGGTGGGGGCATTTGTCTCTATATATAGGTCGCACGAAAAAGGGAGGCGTGCTGCAGACCGCAATTGGCAAAGCGGAGGAATGGGCTCGACCATCGTTCCAGTGGCCAAGAAGCCCGCCATCACAGGTTTGAATGACTACAGACCTGTCGCACTGACATCTGTGGTCATGAAATCTTCCGAGAGGTTAGTGCTGAACCACCTGAAGGAGGTCACGGGGCCCCTGCTTGACCCCCTCCAGTTTGTCAGTGGATGATGCGGTCAACATGGGACTGCACTACATCCTGCACCACTTGGACACCCCAGGAATGTACGCCAGGATCCTGTTCGTGGACTTCAGCTCGGCGTTCAACACCATCGCCCCTGACATCCTCCAACAGAAGCTCATCCAGCTTGCGGTGCCTGCCTCCACCTGTCAGTGGATCACCAGCTTCCTGACCAACAGGAGACAGCGTGTGAGGCTGGGGGGCACCACATCTGACACCCGGACCACCAACACTGGAGCCCCTCAGGGGTGCGTCCTCTCCCCACTGCTCTTCTCCCTCTACACCAATGATTTCTCCTCAGGTGACTCTCGTGTGAAGCTCCTGAAGTATGCAGACGACACCACTCTCATCGGACTGATCCAGGACGGTGATGAGACTGCGTACAGACAGGAGGTGGAGCGGCTGGTCCACTGGTGCAGTCAAAACCATCTGGAGCTGAACCCGCTCAAGACCGTGGAGATGACAGTGGATTTCAGGCGAGACCCTTCACCACTTTTACCCCTCACTATCCGCAGTAATACTATTCTTTCCACAGACACCTTCAAGTTCCTGGGAACCACAATCTCTCGGGACCTGAAATGGACCGGCCACATAGACTCTGTCCGGAAGAAGGCCCAGCAGAGGCTGTACTTCCTGAGACAGCTCAAGAAGTTCAACCTGCCGCGAGAGCTTCTGAAGACCTTCTACACTGCCATCATCCAGTCTGTCCTCTGCACCTCCATCACTGTCTGGTTTGGATCGGCCTCCAAACAAGACAAGCACAGACTACAACGGACAATCAGAACTGCAGAAAAGATCATTGGAATCAACCTCCCATCTATCCAAGACTTGTACCTGTCCAGGACCAGGAATCGGGCAAGGAACATCTCTACAGACCCTTCTCACCCGGGTTGCAGTCTGTTTGAACTACTCCCCTCCGGACGGCGTTATAGAGCTCGGTACGCCAAAACCAGCAGACACAGAGACAGCTTCTTCCCCCAGGCTGTTGCTCTGATGAACTCACACCACTCATAGAGTCTCAGAGACATTACTGTGCAATAACATCCTGCTCCTCACACCTTCTTGAATTTGTCTACACTGTTTTTGCATTATTCACATGTCCTGAATGTTGTTAGTCACCTAAATGTTGAACAGAGGGTGTGTTTCTACCGAAGTCAAATTCCTTGTTTGGCACGCTCAAACATGGCGAATAAAAAACTCTTGAATCTTGAATCTTGAATCTTGAAACCAGAAGAGCTAGAACCACCATTGTTATGCGTCCTAGCCTGACCCATAAGAAGAATAAAACTCGACATGCGACAGAGGGGAGACAAGGGTACACCAAGAGGGAGATACAGGATGATAGCCAGAGCTACACAGAAGGGGCAGCAGGGGGCTACAACCCCGTAATCAAAAGCATTTCGAGAAGAACAGAGAAAAAAGGACGCACCCCAGGGAAAGAGACAAGAGCAAGGAAAGATGTAAGCGGTACGGGGGGCGGAAGTGGCGAGGACAGCTGGGTAGACGAATGCCCTGTGCCTACTTCACGCTCCACCCTAGTTGCCATGGAGGACTGGAGAAGGATCGCTTTAAGGAGCATCAAAGACAGAAAAGAACAATGCTTGGAGGAGTTAGAATGGAGCGTGGAACCAAGAGAGCAGGAGGATCTAGAGGAACAGTTGCAAAAGTTAGAGGTGGCCAAGCTTGAGTTGGAAAAAGTGCCGTCCAAAATGCCAGGGACACCGTTTGGCCGGGAGCAAGGATCAACCCGAGCAACCACAATTCTGCCAGTGATGGTAGTGGGACAAACCCTACCCCAACAAATTTTATTGCAACCCCCGCTGACTGCTGGCCAACCACCGCAGGTGGCCATGGCAGTGCCCGTCAGTTTAGCACCCCAATGGGGGCGCAACCAAACGAAGTTCCGGGGCACCAGAGTGCGTGGAGCCAGGGGAAAGGCAGGAAAGTCGAAACCCAAAGGGGGTCCGGGACAGAGGTCTGACGCTTGCTATAACTGTGGCCAAGTAGGACACTGGGCCCGCAACTGCAGCATGCCCACCAGAGGAGGCCTGGGAGGGGAGTTCAGCCGCCATCCCCCAAGACCCCAGGGCCCGATGAACCCTTTCGGGGGCCCGGAACCTGGATTCTAGAGGTGCCCGGTGGGCCCAAGGGGGGATGTCAGCTGGTAGTGTCAGGTCCGGAACGAGAGCCAACAATAACAGTGAAAGTAAACAATCAACCGTTGACGGCAATGGTGGACAGCAGACCGACTTTCACTTGCGTCCGGCCTGAAGACGCTATTCATCCCCCCATGTCCGGTCATTTTGTACGGGCAATAGGGTTCAAGATTATAAAACAGCTGATCCCTTCCACAAGACCAGTACAGCTCTGCTGGAAAGATCAAATGACAAACATACCAGTTTTGGTATCGGACTGTACCCCCACTGCCCTCCTAGGCGGAGATGCCCTGCGGAGAGTGAACTGCACCATACAGTGTTCTCCTGATGGTCGTGTGGTCGAGGTCTTACACGAGACGTGCCATAAGGTGCTGAGGTAGTCAAAACCCAGAGACAGATAGAAAAAGGGAGTGAGAGAAGAAAGGGGGGCTAACTCGTCAATAATGAGGAGATATTGGGAGTAATTCGTTTGTCCTTTCTTTAAATCGTTTCCTGGAGTAGATGGGTTAGCAACACGAGAGATTTAGAGGTTCAACAGAAAGAGAGTTAAAAGAAAATAACATTTTTGATTTGAACAATTGCAGACTAACAGGGGCATGAGAAAGGAGAGCTGAGAAGCGGGATCCACTTTGATCGAGGAGATTGGAAATTCACAGCACCATATTCTAAGTCGCATTTTTGAGCAAGCATGACACAGGTAATAACGCGTGAGAGATCAAGATATAGATCAGGGCTAGTTGTGGGACGCGGACCTCTGAGTTAATTTTGAGTAATGATACTGAAGACACAATGTACTGTCCCATTAAATTAGAACTATAGACAAAACGTAGCTCGACAATAGGAGGAGTTGCAGGACTTACAATAAAAATACGACATTGCTGTTACTAGGAGAATTCGACTTTTGGTAAACAAACGTTACTAGTGAATGGAGGGCAGCAGCTACATTTGGAGATAGCCTTACAAGTTTGGTGTCCCAGTCTGTCTCTCTCAGTGCCAGGATCCCTGAAAACTCGACCCCGAGACTCCGCCTGCAGCCGCGGACGACTACAAGACGATGCCTGGCTTTGAGGCACCTTTGACCTTTGGCAAGGACAAAGTAAGACTGTTGTTGTGCTTGGAGGGGGCAAGTACACTCCGGAGGATAGACAACATCCTCGGAGACGAGAAAAGACAGTGAGAAGTGGAGGAACTCACAATGTTGAAGAAAAAATGGACATTTGAACAATGGACTCATTCGAGAGTGATGGATGTGTTGGCTCTGAAGCAACAACAAAAGGACACCATCTTGAGAGGGTGAGGTGCGGCAGAAGATATGGACTTGAAATGTCCGACGGCCAAATCGCACTCCTGGCGGTGCTAAGACCTCGTGGGGCTTGGGTTAGAGTGGACAGGAGCTTCATTGTGCACTGGGTTTGACAGAACTGAGGAGATTTGATAAAGGATTGAATAATGCGTAGAGCTACAGAGAGAAGCATCATGGTCAGAGATTGAACAGATTTGAATAAGACAAGTAGGCTAAAACGGTGAGAAACAGGTGCGAGATCTGATGTTTTGGCTCACCAGACATAAGAAGTAGAAATCGAGTTAGATAAATTTTAGAATAGGACATCTAGACTAAAGTGGATCCAGTCAAGAGGAAGCTAGGACGCTCGATGTACCTACTCAATACTATAGAAGTTTGTTGCGCCATAGTGGAGGTTGGGTAGGCAGAAAGTTGGTTACGTTAAATTTTTGACTTTCACACATTCATGCATAGGAGTCGCACAAGGCCACAGGTAACAAGATAATGACTGAGATAGGGCTCAAATTCAACTGCACCCACACGGCAATGTAGAAGCAGGAGAGCGGAGTAAGGGATTATATGCTAAACAGTCCGCTGTAGGGTTACCAATAGGAGATTCTGTCAAAAGAACTACTAAGAGGTGGAGGCGAAGATAATAGGAGGACGTAGATATTCGAAGGTCTGATAAGGGAAAACTCCATTGTCAAGGGTCGGATTGGAGCAAGTAGGAATTTGCCATTTTAACAGGGATTGACAGCAGGAGAGATTGAGGATAGAAGATCTGGACAGCAATGACGTAAGTTACATTAAAAACTGCTCATTCGAGGGAGAAGGCTCGGCGCTCCCTGTGTGGAGCTGCAGCTTTGCAGAAGGGGGGCAGACCGCGCGAGTGGGCTGATGAAAGGAGTGGTGATAGGCGACCACTTAAGGAAGTAGGGAGAGGTGTTGGATGGTGCGACAGGCAGGAGTTTTAGGAAGAAGAAGAAAAAAAAAAAAAAAGGGGGGGGGAGTGAGACTCGCCAAGAGGGGCAATAAAGAGAAGCAGACTGAGAAACAGTTTTGAGCAAGACAACGGGGAAAAAGGGGGTGAGCCAAATGATGACGTAAAAAGCCAGAGAGAATAGTCTGACCCATCTTTATTGAATTTAATTAACATAAGTAATAGAGATCGAGTTTGTAGGACCAATCTGAGGTTATGGGGGCTCCCTCAAAACGCGGGTCCCACGGTTAGTCCCTCAGATAGACATATATGACAATTTGCGATGAATCTGATGGGCGAGTTTATGGAAAATTGAATTGGAGATTTTACAATAGGTCATGTTGACGAATATGTCCGAATGTGAAGAGTCACTATTAGGAGTCAATATTTGCCTACACACTAAGATACTAACTCTGCTTGGTTTGGGGGGAGAGCTGAGTGATAGAGACGGATGAGTGTGTCCGTGAGTGTGTGGATGGGTGAGTGCGCATGTGATCATCTACGGCTGTGTGTGCGCAGTATGATTGGCCAGAGAGGTCTGAAGTTGGGGTGATGTGTTTGCCATTGAGGATAAGATTCCTCTCACCTGAAGGGGTGGTACAGATCGGAGGGACTGGAACTGGTAAGTGATGAGCTCTGACCGGAACCATGGTTCAATGATCAATCAGGGGCACCATCGACAACCAAACGGTTCGATGGAGAAGGCCCATTTCAGTGTTATGGTCAGACAAGACAGAACTAGTATTGAACATCAAGACTCTGGACAATTTGACGTGTGACGACCTTGAGCTCACCCAACGGGGTGACGGACTAGGTGGACAGTGACCAAATGTTTGACGCTTGAGCTTGCTTGCGACATGAGCGAGCTCTGCTTTGGTTTTCTGTGTGACTTGATTTTTTGCAGCAGCAGCAACGGCCGCCAGCCAAGGAGCGGATTGCGCGCTGCTTGCGTAACTTGTTTTCGTTCTTGCAGGTTGTCGATTGCGTTCGTGGAACGTTTGTGTTGAATTTACAAGAATATTTTAACCCTTGCCCTTTTGGTTTTTATAATGAACTTGTTGATTACATGGTTTTCAGGACAGGATCCCCGAGCGCCAGGATTCATTTTATGACTGTTTTTGTTTTGATACTTGATGTCTGTTTTTGTGTGTACAAATGTCCGCTGTCAGCAGGGCTATAAGCTCACTGACAGGAGTGCGCTGATTTTTGTGTGTGTTGCCGAGTGTGTGGTGGACAGTCAAGTTTCAGAGACTTGGGGTGACGGTCCCGGGGCCCGGATGGAAGCTAGAGGTTCCGTGGGCCTGGCTACAATGAGTGTGGTGATGAGAGGGGACGCTTTGCAGGTTCCTTTTGATACGTAATGACACATTGGGTGAATGTGTCAAAAGGGGGAGTGGTAAAACAGAAAGGGGTGAGTAGGTGGCAATTTGTAATTGTGATATACAAAGTTTTTTCCAAATTCACTTGTTTTTAAGCTTTAACAGGACACACCAGAATTCAACTAGCAGTGACGGAAGGAGCGGAAGAAGCATCTCGAAAGAAAGGGAGTTAACGGGGGACAACAGCCTGGAATGGATGCGAAGCGTGGTAACAATTTAGTGACAATAAGGTTTAAGGTTTTTCAATGACAAAGTACGAAGGACAAATCATACAGTGATTTGGGAATGGACAGTGGCACAGTACACGACAAAAGTTTGGAAGGTCATTGAATGTCAGAGGACGACGGGGCCAGAGACAAGGAAGGGGGAAATTTCTGAACGCGTGACTGCATTAAAGCTGCTATTACAGGGCAAAGGTTTAATTATACATTTTAGGACGAGTAGTTTGCATAACGAATACAGAAAGGATTTGAGTGGCTGTACCGTTTTGAAAAGATTACGTGAGCGTTGTTTCAGAATGATGACTGGTTTGAACAGTGAGGTGGCTCAAACATAAGGCACAGATACATAAAGGTACAGACCTAGGAAACTACAGTATTGTGAGGGGTACCGGTTTGAGAATGCTACACATCTTTAGACTGAAGAAGGAATTTGGGGGTGACAAATAGTATTTGGACGGGAAAAAGAGCGGCTGAAGTGACATGACTGACGGGACTTCAGAAAGATGACAGTGTGATTGAGACAGGGACATCTGCGACAGGAAAGGCTACCAGGAACAGGTAGAATTTACATTGTGACTGGGGGGAGCTAGCAACGCTGTCGGCACGACGAGAAATGAGGGGAATAAGTCCTGGAGTGTTTGCTTGTTTGTTTGCTTGTTTGTTTGTTTGTTTGTTTGTTTCAGGGACCGCGTGGGCCTCTGGAAACGAGGGGTAGGTGTCGGGAGCCCTCGGGCGTTCTGATGAGATTTCGATGAGACGATTGACACAGCTTTTTCCTCGTTGCCCCATCACCGCCAAATAATTATTTGAGGGGGCTGGAAACACTGGAGCTATCGGGTTGTGTTGCCCTGCCAGCGGTGGCCGTCGGGGCCGGATGGACGTCCGGCCTGGGCTGCGGCCTTTGACATTATGACTCCGCATGTTCGCACTGTTAAAGTCACTCGATGCAGACAGTAGCTTTAGCTTGTCATAGGTCGCCTGGCTGCAGACCGGGGCCTTGCACGGGATTCAACGGCCATCATAAGCAACAGGAGGACACTGAACGGACAGCCGGCCCGGGACAGTGCCGTCTACTACTAGTGCTATTTTCCACTGACGGCTCAGTGGACTGGATTTCATATCTGCACGCACTTGTGCATGCGAGGGGGGCAGCGCAACAACGGGTTTAATGTTCTTGCATGCTTTGACGATTCGTTTTTATATACCTCACTGTGTTACATCGTTGTTTTGTTGCCATGTTATTTACTTTATTATGTGACCTCATTTGCTTGCCCCGTGGCATGTTTACGATACGACGTTGCATGTTGAGCGATCTGTATTTGAGGGTCATGGTTCTGCTTGTTGCCGTGTTTAGGGCTCATGCTACGCTTTGTGAAATGTGGTGCGTGCCGGAGCTCCCTTCACCTGACTCTCGCCAGGTGAGAGGCGCCTCCGGGGGTGTAGAATGGGCCTCCCTCTTTTTCCTCGTCATTAGATTGGCGAGGTTTTTTCGACGGCGGTCCGGCAGCTTTTTGGGGCTTCTAACGGGCCACAGCAAACTTTTCCTCTCCAAATTGATGGCGTTGGTGATATATTACCGAAGGGGGGTGTGCGGACGGCGTCAATCAGTTAATGGGGTTGGGGGATTCGATCTTGGTCAAATGTGGTTCCTGAGAGGCCTCAGATTGCTGTCAGGGAGAAATTTGCTATTAACTTAGGTTGAGCTTTCCTAGTTAATGTAACCTTAAGTAGCATGCCTTGAGCATGGTTTAGGATGAGACAAATAGGTCCAAATTGTAGACGAAAACCATAAAATGGTTGGGGGAAGGTTTTTGGATGTACCGATGTCTTTTTCGTGTTGAGTTGTTGCCGGGGCACTTGATGTGCCCCGGCAGGGGGGTATGTTGTGAATTTTTATTCTGGTATCATGCAATGTTCATCTCACTATTAAGCCTAAGTACGACCAGGGCATGTTCGGGTCAGGTTCGTGTGGTATTGTTTGGGGCTTGGTCCAGGAAGGTAGACTCATTGGCGCCGGACACATCTGGCTTCCATTAACAACTGCTAAGATACACAGGATGTAGAGATGGGGGGGGCAACAGCGGGGTCATAGGTCAGCCAACAGCCCCATCTGCGCGCTCCCGCGTGGAGGGAAGCGCAAGAGTATAAGGTTTAGGACGAGAGTAGACAAAGGGACTCGACATCTTGGCTAGGGCGCGAGACACTTCTCTCTGACATCGGTTGAATAAAATCTTTCCCCAATCAGCCATGTTGTGACTGAAGTTTTCCTTCCCCAAGCCAGCCACTTTTTCACCATCTTGTTTGGAAGACCAGCTGACCATCGAAGAGAATTCACCACATTGGCATCGAAAAAAACGCTCTCGGGTGCTTTAGAGTGCCGAGTTTATTACTGCGCATTAAGAAATGACCACCTCCAACGTTTGGTTTATGTTTTATAAGCATTTTTAATTTTATTGCTTAAATCGCATTTTCTCGGCGAGCTGAGCACTTTTTCTGAATTGTGCCGCTCCCGTCACTCTGGTTAGGTTGGCATCGAAAAAAACGCTCTCGGGTGCTTTAGAGTGCCGAGTTATTCACTGCGCATGAAGAAATGACCACCTCCAACGTTTGGTTTATGTTTTATAAGCATTTTTAATTTTATTGCTTAAATCGCATTTTCTCGGCGAGCTGAGCACTTTTTCTGAATTGTGCCGCTCCCGTCACTCTGGTTAGGTTGGCATCGAAAAAAACGCTCTCGGGTGCTTTAGAGTGCCGAGTTTATCACTGCGCATGAAGAAATGACCACCTCCAACGTTTGGTTTATGTTTTATAAGCATTTTTAATTTTATTGCTTAAATCGCATTTTCTCGGTGAGCTGAGCGCTTTTTCTGAATTGTGCCGCTCCCGTCACTCTGGTTAGGTTGGCATCGAAAAAAACGCTCTCGGGTGCTTTAGAGTGCCGAGTTTATCACTGCGCATGAAGAAATGACCACCTCCAACGTATTGTTTATGTTTTATAAGCATTTTTAATTTTATTGCTTAAATCGCATTTTCTCGGCGAGCTGAGCGCTTTTTCTGAATTGTGCCGCTCCCGTCACTCTGGTTAGGTTGGCATCGAAAAAAACGCTCTCGGGTGCTTTAGAGTGCCGAGTTTATCACTGCGCATGAAGAAATGACCACCTCCAACGTTTGGTTTATGTTTTATAAGCATTTTTAATTTTATTGCTTAAATCGCATTTTCTCGGCGAGCTGAGCACTTTTTATGAATTGTGCCGCTCCCGTCACTCTGGTTAGGTTGGCTTCGAAAAAAACGCTCTCGGGTGCTTTAGAGTGCCGAGTTTATTACTGCGCATTAAGAAATCACCACCTCCAACGTTTGGTTTATGTTTTACAAGCATTTTTAATTTTATTGCTTAAATCGCATTTTCTCGGCGAGCTGAGCACTTTTTCTGAATTGTGCCGCTCCCGTCACTCTGGTTAGGTTGGCATCGAAAAAAACGCTCTCGGGTGCTTTAGAGTGCCGAGTTTATCACTGCGCATGAAGAAATGACCACCTCCAACGTTTGGTTTATGTTTAATAAGATTTTTTAATTTTATTGCTTAAATCGCATTTTCTCGGCGAGCTGAGCACTTTTTCTGAATTGTGCCGCTCCCGTCACTCTGGTTAGGTTGGCATCGAAAAAAACGCTCTCGAGTGCTTTAGAGTGCCGAGTTTATCACTGCGCATGAAGAAATGACCACCTCCAACGTTTGGTTTATGTTTTATAAGCATTTTTAATTTTATTGCTTAAATCGCATTTTCTCGGCGAGCTGAGCACTTTTTCTGAATTGTGCCGCTCCCGTCACTCTGGTTAGGTTGGCATCGAAAAAAACGCTCTCGGGTGCTTTAGAGTGCCGAGTTTATTACTGCGCATTAAGAAATGACCACCTCCAACGTTTGGTTTATGTTTTATAAGCATTTTTAATTTTATTGCTTAAATCGCATTTTCTCGGCGAGCTGAGCACTTTTTCTGAATTGTGCCGCTCCCGTCACTCTGGTTAGGTTGGCATCGAAAAAAAACGCTCTCGGGTGCTTTAGAGTGCCGAGTTATTCACTGCGCATGAAGAAATGACCACCTCCAACGTTTGGTTTATGTTTTATAAGCATTTTTAATTTTATTGCTTAAATCGCATTTTCTCGGCGAGCTGAGCACTTTTTCTGAATTGTGCCGCTCCCGTCACTCTGGTTAGGTTGGCATCGAAAAAAACGCTCTCGGGTGCTTTAGAGTGCCGAGTTTATCACTGCGCATGAAGAAATGACCACCTCCAACGTTTGGTTTATGTTTTATAAGCATTTTTAATTTTATTGCTTAAATCGCATTTTCTCGGCGAGCTGAGCGCTTTTTCTGAATTGTGCCGCTCCCGTCACTCTGGTTAGGTTGGCATCGAAAAAAACGCTCTCGGGTGCTTTAGAGTGCCGAGTTTATCACTGCGCATGAAGAAATGACCACCTCCAACGTATTGTTTATGTTTTATAAGCATTTTTAATTTTATTGCTTAAATCGCATTTTCTCGGCGAGCTGAGCGCTTTTTCTGAATTGTGCCGCTCCCGTCACTCTGGTTAGGTTGGCATCGAAAAAAACGCTCTCGGGTGCTTTAGAGTGCCGAGTTTATCACTGCGCATGAAGAAATGACCACCTCCAACGTTTGGTTTATGTTTTATAAGCATTTTTAATTTTATTGCTTAAATCGCATTTTCTCGGCGAGCTGAGCACTTTTTATGAATTGTGCCGCTCCCGTCACTCTGGTTAGGTTGGCTTCGAAAAAAACGCTCTCGGGTGCTTTAGAGTGCCGAGTTTATTACTGCGCATTAAGAAATGACCACCTCCAACGTTTGGTTTATGTTTTACAAGCATTTTTAATTTTATTGCTTAAATCGCATTTTCTCGGCGAGCTGAGCACTTTTTCTGAATTGTGCCGCTCCCGTCACTCTGGTTAGGTTGGCATCGAAAAAAACGCTCTCGGGTGCTTTAGAGTGCCGAGTTTATCACTGCGCATGAAGAAATGACCACCTCCAACGTTTGGTTTATGTTTTATAAGCATTTTTAATTTTATTGCTTAAATCGCATTTTCTCGGCGAGCTGAGCGCTTTTTCTGAATTGTGCCGCTCCCGTCACTATGGTTAGGTTGGCATCGAAAAAAACGCTCTCGGGTGCTTTAGAGTGCCGAGTTTATCACTGCGCATGAAGAAATGACCACCTCCAACGTTTGGTTTATGTTTTATAAGCATTTTTAATTTTATTGCTTAAATCGCATTTTCTCGGCGAGCTGAGCACTTTTTCTGAATTGTGCCGCTGCCGTCACTCTGGTTAGGTTGGCATCGAAAAAAACGCTCTCGGGTGCTTTAGAGTGCCGAGTTATTCACTGCGCATGAAGAAATGACCACCTCCAACGTTTGGTTTATGTTTTATAAGCATTTTTAATTTTATTGCTTAAATTCCATTTTCTCGGCGAGCTGAGCGCTTTTTCTGAATTGTGCCGCTCCCGTCACTCTGGTTAGGTTGGCATCGAAAAAAACGCTCTCGGGTGCTTTAGAGTGCCGAGTTTATCACTGCGCATGAAGAAATGACCACCTCCAACGTATTGTTTATGTTTTATAAGCATTTTTAATTTTATTGCTTAAATCGCATTTTCTCGGCGAGCTGAGCGCTTTTTCTGAATTGTGCCGCTCCCGTCACTCTGGTTAGGTTGGCATCGAAAAAAACGCTCTCGGGTGCTTTAGAGTGCCGAGTTTATCACTGCGCATGAAGAAATGACCACCTCCAACGTTTGGTTTATGTTTTATAAGCATTTTTAATTTTATTGCTTAAATCGCATTTTCTCGGCGAGCTGAGCACTTTTTATGAATTGTGCCGCTCCCGTCACTCTGGTTAGGTTGGCTTCGAAAAAAACGCTCTCGGGTGCTTTAGAGTGCCGAGTTTATTACTGCGCATTAAGAAATGACCACCTCCAACGTTTGGTTTATGTTTTACAAGCATTTTTAATTTTATTGCTTAAATCGCATTTTCTCGGCGAGCTGAGCACTTTTTCTGAATTGTGCCGCTCCCGTCACTCTGGTCAGGTTGGCATCGAAAAAAACGCTCCCGGGTGCTTTAGAGTGCCGAGTTATTCACTGCGCATGAAGAAATGACCACCACCAACGTTTGGTTTATGTTTTATAAGCATTTTTAATTTTATTGCTTAAATCGCATTTTCTCGGCGAGCTGAGCACTTTTTCTGAATTGTGCCGCTCCCGTCACTCTGGTTAGGTTGGCATCGAAAAAAACGCTCTCGGGTGCTTTAGAGTGCCGAGTTTATCACTGCGCATGAAGAAATGACCACCTCCAACGTTTGGTTTATGTTTTATTAGCATTTTTAATTTTATTGCTTAAATCGCATTTTCTCGGCGAGCTGAGCGCTTTTTCTGAATTGTGCCGCTCCCGTCACTCTGGTTAGGTTGGCATCGAAAAAAACGCTCTCGGGTGCTTTAGATTGCCGAGTTTATCACTGCGCATGAAGAAATGACCACCTCCAACGTTTGGTTTATGTTTTATAAGCATTTTTAATTTTATTGCTTAAATCGCATTTTCTCGGCGAACTGAGCGCTTTTTCTGAATTGTGCCGCTCCCGTCACTCTGGTTAGGTTGGCATCGAAAAAAACGCTCTCGGGTGCTTTAGAGTGCCGAGTGTCATGCCTCGTCCCCAGTTTTGGTTGTGTCATCGTTTCTGTGTCCGTGTGCTCGCCCCTCCCTTCCTGTGTGTCTGTGTATGTGTGTGTAACACGTGGACCATGCATGTCTCACGGTCACGGTTGGTTTTGTTCCTGTCTTTTGTTTCACAATTTAGTCTGTTAGTCTTGTTAGTTTGTTGGTTAGTCACGTCAGTTTGCTAGTCTTTTTGAGTTTGTTGCAATAAACCCTGGTCCAAGCTGCACTTGGTCGCCCTGCTCCATTTCTCCACTCCGAAGCCGTGACAGAATGCTCCGACCATCACAGCGACCAGCGCTTGGACCTTCCAGGATCAGCTCCCGTCCGCGACCTGCAATCCACGCCCGTCGTTCGAGCAGGTTCCAGCGCCATGGGCTTCGCGGCCGCCATCAGAGTTCCTCCCGGTGCGACCGGCCCCGCCGTTGCCATCGGACTTCGCCCATCTGCGACGCCAGACTCGCGGCCGCCGTCGGACTTCGCTCCAGCGACGCCGGATCCGCGGCCGCCATCAGGGTTCCTCCCGGCGCCATCGGCTCGACGGCTGCCATCGGACTTTGCTCCAGCGACGCTGGACCCACGGCCGCCGTTGGTCTTTGTGCCAGCAGCGCCAGACCCTGCGATCATCACCCGACATCTAGGAAGGCAACATGCTTGACTCGTGCCGCTGCGCACAACTCCGCCTCCCCGAATCCCGCCGATTGCGGCATGGACTCCCCGAATGCCGCCGATTGCGGATCTGTTTCCCCGGGTGTCCGCCGATAGCGGTTTTGTTTCCCCGGGTGTCCGCCGATTGCGGCTCTGTTTCCCCGGGTGTCCGCCGATTGCGGCTCTGTTTCCCCGGGTGTCCGCCGATTGCGGCTCTGTTTCCCCGGGTGTCCGCCGATTGCGGCTCTGTTTCCCCGGGTGTCCGCGGATTGCGGCTCTGTTTCCCCGGGTGTCCGCCGATTGCGGCTCCGTTTGCCCTAGTCGCCGCCCGAGTGCGGCTCTCTGCCCCTAGTCGCCGCCCGAGTGCGGCTCTCTGCCCCTAGTCGCCGCCCGAGTGCGGCTCTCTGCCCCTAGTCGCCGCCCCTGTGCAGGTGGTCATTTCTTAATGCGCAGTAATAAACTCGGCACTCTAAAGCACCCGAGAGCGTTTTTTTCGATGCCAACCTAACCAGAGTGACGGGAGCGGCACAATTCAGAAAAAGCGCTTAGCTCGCCGAGAAAATGCGATTTAAGCAATAAACTTAAAAATGCTTATAAAACATAAACCAAACGTTGGAGGTGGTCATTTCTTCATGCGCAGTGATAAACTCGGCACTCTAAAGCACCCGAGAGCGTTTTTTTCGATGCCAACCTAACCAGAGTGACGGGAGCGGCACAATTCAGAAAAAGTGCTCAGCTCGCCGAGAAAATGCGATTTAAGCAATAAAATTAAAAATGCTTATAAAACATAAACCAAACGTTGGAGGTGGTCATTTCTTCATGCGCAGTGAATAACTCGGCACTCTAAAGCACCCGAGAGCGTTTTTTTCGATGCCAACCTAACCAGAGTGACGGGAGCGGCACAATTCAGAAAAAGTGCTCAGCTCGCCGAGAAAATGCGATTTAAGCAATAAAATTAAAAATGCTTATAAAACATAAACCAAACGTTGGAGGTGGTCATTTCTTAATGCGCAGTAATAAACTCGGCACTCTAAAGCACCCGTGAGCGTTTTTTTTCGATGCCAACCTAACCAGAGTGACGGGAGCGGCACAATTCAGAAAAAGTGCTCAGCTCGCCGAGAAAATGCGATTTAAGCAATAAAATTAAAAATGCTTATAAAACATAAACCAAACGTTGGAGGTGGTCATTTCTTCATGCGCAGTGATAAAGTCGGCACTCTAAAGCACCCGAGAGCGTTTTTTTCGATGCCAACCTAACCAGAGTGACGGGAGCGGCACAATTTAGAAAAAGTGCTCAGCTCGCCGAGAAAATGCGATTTAAGCAATAAAATTAAAAATGCTTATTAAACATAAACCAAACGTTGGAGGTGGTCATTTCTTCATGCGCAGTGATAAACTCGGCACTCTAAAGCACCCGAGAGCGTTTGTTTCGATGCCAACCTAACCAGAGTGACGGGAGCGGCACAATTCAGAAAAAGTGCTCAGCTCGCCGAGAAAATGCTATTTAAGCAATAAAACTAAAAATGCTTATAAAACATAAACCAAACGTTGGAGGTGGTCATTTCTTCATGCGCAGTGAATAACTCGGCACTCTAAAGCACCCGAGAGCGTTTTTTTCGATGCCAACCTAACCAGAGTGACGGGAGCGGCACAATTCAGAAAAAGCGCTCAGCTCGCCGAGAAAATGCGATTTAAGCAATAAATTTAAAAATGCTTATAAAACATAAACCAAACGTTGGAGGTGGTCATTTCTTCATGCGCAGTGATAAACTCGGCACTCTAAAGCACCCGAGAGCGTTTTTTTCGATGCCAACCTAACCAGAGTGACGGGAGCGGCACAATTCAGAAAAAGTGCTCAGCTCGCCGAGAAAATGCGATTCAAGCAATAAAATTAAAAATGCTTATAAAACATAAACCAAACGTTGGAGGTGGTCATTTCTTCATGCGCAGTGATAAACTCGGCACTCTAAAGCACCCGAGAGCGTTTTTTTCGATGCCAACCTAACCAGAGTGACGGGAGCGGCACAATTCAGAAAAAGTGCTCAGCTCGCCGAGAAAATGCGATTTAAGCAATAAAATTAAAAATGCTTATAAAACATAAACCAAACGTTGGAGGTGGTCATTTCTTCATGCGCAGTGAATAACTCGGCACTCTAAAGCACCCGAGAGCGTTTTTTTCGATGCCAACCTAACCAGAGTGACGGGAGCGGCACAATTCAGAAAAAATGCTCAGCTCCCCGAGAAAATGCGATTTAAGCAATAAAATTAAAAATGCTTATTAAACATAAACCAAACGTTGGAGGTGGTAATTTCTTCATGCGCAGTGATAAACTCGGCACTCTAAAGCACCCGAGAGCGTTTTTTTCGATGCCAACCTAACCAGAGTGACGGGAGCGGCACAATTCAGAAAAAGCGCTTAGCTCGCCGAGAAAATGCGATTTAAGCAATAAAATTAAAAATGCTTATAAAACATAAACCAAACGTTGGAGGTGGTCATTTCTTCATGCGCAGTGATAAACTCGGCACTCTAAAGCACCCGAGAGCGTTTTTTTCGATGCCAACCTAACCAGAGTGACGGGAGCGGCACAATTCAGAAAAAGTGCTCAGCTCGCCGAGAAAATGCGATTTAAGCAATAAAATTAAAAATGCTTATAAAACATAAACCAAACGTTGGAGGTGGTCATTTCTTCATGCGCAGTGAATAACTCGGCACTCTAAAGCACCCGAGAGAGTTTTTTTCGATGCCAACCTAACCAGAGTGACGGGAGCGGCACAATTCAGGAAAAGTGCTCAGCTCGCCGAGAAAATGCGATTTAAGCAATAAAATTAAAAATGCTTATAAAACATAAACCAAACGTTGGAGGTGGTCATTTCTTAATGCGCAGTAATAAACTCGGCACTCTAAAGCACCCGTGAGCGTTTTTTTCGATGCCAACCTAACCAGAGTGACGGGAGCGGCACAATTCAGAAAAAGTGCTCAGCTCGCCGAGAAAATGCGATTTAAGCAATAAAATTAAAAATGCTTATAAAACATAAACCAAACGTTGGAGGTGGTCATTTCTTCATGCGCAGTGATAAAGTCGGCACTCTAAAGCACCCGAGAGCATGAAGAAATGACCACCTCCAACGTTTGGTTTATGTTTTATAAGCATTTTTAGTTTTATTGCTTAAATCGCATTTTCTCGGCGAGCTGAGCACTTTTTCTGAATTGTGCCGCTCCCGTCACTCTGGTTAGGTTGGCATCGAAAAAAACGCTCTCGGGTGCTTTAGAGTGCCGAGTTTATCATTGCGCATGAAGAAATGACCACCTCCAACGTTTGGTTTATGTTTTATAAGCATTTTTAATTTTATTGCTTAAATCGCATTTTCTCGGCGAGCTGAGCGCTTTTTCTGCATTGTGCCGCTCCCGTCACTCTGGTTAGGTTGGCATCGAAAAAAACGCTCTCGGGTTCTTTAGAGTGCCGAGTTATTCACTGCGCATGAAGAAATGACCACCTCCAAGTTTGGTTTATGTTTAATAAGCATTTTTAATTTTATTGCTTAAATCGCATTTTCTCGGCGAGCTGAGCGCTTTTTCTGAATTGTGCCGCTCCCGTCACTCTGGTTAGGTTGGCATCGAAAAAAACGCTCTCGGGTGCTTTAGAGTGCCGAGTTTATTACTGCGCATTAAGAAATGACCACCTCCAACGTTTGGTTTATGTTTTATAAGCATTTTTAATTTTATTGCTTAAATCGCATTTTCTCGGCGAGCTGAGCACTTTTTCTGAATTGTGCCGCTCCCGTCACTCTGGTTAGGTTGGCATCGAAAAAAACGCTCTCGGGTGCTTTAGAGTGCCGAGTTATTCACTGCGCATGAAGAAATGACCACCTCCAACGTTTGGTTTATGTTTAATAAGCATTTTTAATTTTATTGCTTAAATCGCATTTTCTCGGCGAGCTGAGCGCTTTTTCTGAATTGTGCCGCTCCCGTCACTCTGGTTAGGTTGGCATCGAAAAAAACGCTCTCGGGTGCTTTAGAGTGCCGAGTTATTCACTGCGCATGAAGAAATGACCACCTCCAACGTTTGGTTTATGTTTAATAAGCATTTTTAATTTTATTTGATTAAATCGCATTTTCTCGGCGAGCTGAGCACTTTTTCTGAATTGTGCCGCTCCCGTCACTCTGGTTAGGTTGGCATCGAAAAAAACGCTCTCGGGTGCTTTAGAGTGCCGAGTTTATTACTGCGCATTAAGAAATGACCACCTCCAACGTTTGGTTTATGTTTTATAAGCATTTTTAATTTTATTGCTTAAATCGCATTTTCTCGGCGAGCTGAGCGCTTTTTCTGAATTGTGCCGCTCCCGTCACTCTGGTTAGGTTGGCATCGAAAAAAACGCTCTCGGGTGCTTTAGAGTGCCGAGTTTATCACTGCGCATGAAGAAATGACCACCTCCAACGTTTGGTTTATGTTTTATAAGCATTTTTAATTTTATTGCTTAAATCGCATTTTCTCGGCGAGCTGAGCACTTTTTCTGAATTGTGCCGCTCCCGTCACTCTGGTTAGGTTGGCATCGAAAATAACGCTCTCGGGTGCTTTAGAGTGCCGAGTTTATCACTGCGCATGAAGAAATGACCACCTCCAACGTTTGGTTTATGTTTTATAAGCATTTTTAAATTTATTGCTTAAATCGCATTTTCTCGGCGAGCTGAGCGCTTTTTCTGAATTGTGCCGCTCCCGTCACTCTGGTTAGGTTGGCATCGAAAAAAACGCTCTCGGGTGCTTTAGAGTGCCGAGTTATTCACTGCGCATGAAGAAATGACCACCTCCAACGTTTGGTTTATGTTTTATAAGCATTTTTAGTTTTATTGTTTAAATCGCATTTTCTCAGCGAGCTGAGCACTTTTTCTGAATTGTGCCGCTGCCGTCACTCTGGTTAGGTTGGCATCGAAAAAAACGCTCTCGGGTGCTTTAGAGTGCCGAGTTTATCACTGCGCATGAAGAAATGACCACCTCCAACGTTTGGTTTATGTTTAATAAGCATTTTTAATTTTATTGCTTAAATCGCATTTTCTCGGCGAGCTGAGCACTTTTTCTGAATTGTGCCGCTCCCATCACTCTGGTTAGGTTGGCATCGAAAAAAACGCTCTCGGGTGCTTTAGAGTGCCGACTTTATCACTGCGCATGAAGAAATGACCACCTCCAACGTTTGGTTTATGTTTTATAAGCATTTTTAATTTTATTGCTTAAATCGCATTTTCTCGGCGAGCTGAGCACTTTTTCTGAATTGTGCCGCTCCCGTCACTCTGGTTAGGTTGGCATCGAAAAAAACGCTCACGGGTGCTTTAGAGTGCCGAGTTTATTACTGCGCATTAAGAAATGACCACCTCCAACGTTTGGTTTATGTTTTATAAGCATTTTTAATTTTATTGCTTAAATCGCATTTTCTCGGCGAGCTGAGCACTTTTTCTGAATTGTGCCGCTCCCGTCACTCTGGTTAGGTTGGCATGGAAAAAACCGCTCTCGGGTGCTTTAGAGTGCCGAGTTATTCACTGCGCATGAAGAAATGACCACCTCCAACGTTTGGTTTATGTTTTATAAGCATTTTTAATTTTATTGCTTAAATCGCATTTTCTCGGCGAGCTGAGCACTTTTTCTGAATTGTGCCGCTCCCATCACTCTGGTTAGGTTGGCATCGAAAAAAACGCTCTCGGGTGCTTTAGAGTGCCGAGTTTATCACTGCGCATGAAGAAATGACCACCTCCAACGTTTGGTTTATGTTTTATAAGCATTTTTAATTTTATTGCTTAAATCGCATTTTCTCGGCGAGCTGAGCGCTTTTTCTGAATTGTGCCGCTCCCGTCACTCTGGTTAGGTTGGCATCGAAAAAAACGCTCTCGGGTGCTTTAGAGTGCCGAGTTTATCACTGCGCATGAAGAAATGACCACCTCCAACGTTTGGTTTATGTTTTATAAGCATTTTTAATTTTATTGCTTAAATCGCATTTTCTCGGCGAGCTGAGCGCTTTTTCTGAATTGTGCCGCTCCCGTAACTCTGGTTAGGTTGGCATCGAAAAAAACGCTCTCGGGTGCTTTAGAGTGCTGAGTTTATCACTGCGCATGAAGAAATGACCACTTCCAACGTTTGGTTTATGTTTTATAAGCATTTTTAATTTTATTGCTTAAATCGCATTTTCTCGGCGAGCTGAGCACTTTTTCTGAATTGTGCCGCTCCCGTCACTCTGGTTAGGTTGGCATCGAAAAAAACGCTCTCGGGTGCTTTAGAGTGCCGAGTTTATTACTGCGCATTAAGAAATGACCACCTCCAACGTTTGGTTTATGTTTTATAAGCATTTTTAATTTTTTTGCTTAAATCGCATTTTCTCGGCGAGCTGAGCACTTTTTCTGAATTGTGCCGCTCCCGTCACTCTGGTTAGGTTGGCATCGAAAAAAACGCTCTCGGGTGCTTTAGAGTGCCGAGTTTATCACTGCGCATGAAGAAATGACCACCTCCAACGTTTGGTTTATGTTTTATAAGCATTTTTAAATTTATTGCTTAAATCGCATTTCCTCGGCGAGCTGAGCGCTTTTTCTGAATTGTGCCGCTCCCGTCACTCTGGTTAGGTTGGCATCGAAAAAAACGCTCTCGGGTGCTTTAGAGTGCCGAGTTATTCACTGCGCATGAAGAAATGACCACCTCCAACGTTTGGTTTATGTTTTATAAGCATTTTTAGTTTTATTGTTTAAATCGCATTTTCTCAGCGAGCTGAGCACTTTTTCTGAATTGTGCCGCTGCCGTCACTCTGGTTAGGTTGGCATCGAAAAAAACGCTCTCGGGTGCTTTAGAGTGCCGAGTTTATCACTGCGCATGAAGAAATGACCACCTCCAACGTTTGGTTTATGTTTTATAAGCATTTTTAATTTTATTGCTTAAATCGCATTTTCTCGGCGAGCTGAGCACTTTTTCTGAATTGTGCCGCTCCCGTCACTCTGGTTAGGTTGGCATCGAAAAAAACGCTCTCGGGTGCTTTAGAGTGCCGAGTTTATCACTGCGCATGAAGAAATGACCACCTCCAACGTTTGGTTTATGTTTTATAAGCATTTTTAATTTTATTGCTTAAATCGCATTTTCTCGGCGAGCTGAGCGCTTTTTCTGAATTGTGCCGCTCCCGTCACTCTGGTTAGGTTGGCATCGAAAAAAACGCTCTCGGGTGCTTTAGAGTGCCGAGTTTATCACTGCGCATGAAGAAATGACCACCTCCAACGTTTGGTTTATGTTTTATAAGCATTTTTAATTTTATTGCTTAAATCGCATTTTCTCGGCGAGCTGAGCACTTTTTCTGAATTGTGCCGCTCCCGTCACTCTGGTTAGGTTGGCATCGAAAAAAACGCTCTCGGGTGCTTTAGATTGCCGAGTTATTCACTGCGCATGAAGAAATGACCACCTCCAACGTTTGGTTTATGTTTTATAAGCATTTTTAATTTTATTGCTTAAATCGCATTTTCTCGGCGAGCTGAGCACTTTTTCTGAATTGTGCCGCTCCCGTCACTCTGGTTAGATTGGCATCGAAAAAAACGCTCTCGGGTGCTTTAGAGTGCCGAGTTTATCACTGCGCATGAAGAAATGACCACCTCCAACGTTTGGTTTATGTTTTATAAGCATTTTTAATTTTATTGCTTAAATCGCATTTTCTCGGCGAGCTGAGCACTTTTTCTGAATTGTGCCGCTCCCGTCACTCTGGTTAGGTTGGCATCGAAAAAAACGCTCTCGGGTGCTTTAGAGTGCCGAGTTATTCACTGCGCATGAAGAAATGACCACCTCCAACGTTTGGTTTATGTTTTATAAGCATTTTTAATTTTATTGCTTAAATCGCATTTTCTCGGTGAGCTGAGCACTTTTTCTGAATTGTGCCGCTCCCGTCACTCTGGTTAGGTTGGCATCGAAAAAAACGCTCTCGGGTGCTTTAGAGTGCCGAGTTTATCACTGCGCATGAAGAAATGACCACCTCCAACGTTTGGTTTATGTTTTATAAGCATTGTTAATTTTATTGCTTAAATCGCATTTTCTCGGCGAGCTGAGCGCTTTTTCTGAATTGTGCCGCTCCCGTCACTCTGGTTAGGTTGGCATCGAAAAAAACGCTCTCGGGTGCTTTAGAGTGCCGAGTTATTCACTGCGCATGAAGAAATGACCACCTCCAACGTTTGGTTTATGTTTAATAAGCATTTTTAATTTTATTGCTTAAATCGCATTTTCTCGGCGAGCTGAGCGCTTTTTATGAATTGTGCCGCTCCCGTCACTCTGGTTAGGTTGGCATCGAAAAAAACGCTCTCGGGTGCTTTAGAGTGCCGAGTTATTCACTGCGCATGAAGAAATGACCACCACCAACGTTTGGTTTATGTTTAATAAGCATTTTAAATTTTATTGCTTAAATCGCATTTTCTCGGTGAGCTGAGCACTTTTTCTGAATTGTGCCGCTCCCGTCACTCTGGTTAGGTTGGCATCGAAAAAAACGCTCTCGGGTGCTTTAGAGTGCCGAGTTTATCACTGCG
This sequence comes from Syngnathus typhle, assembly GCF_033458585.1. Classification (NCBI taxonomy): domain Eukaryota; kingdom Metazoa; phylum Chordata; class Actinopteri; order Syngnathiformes; family Syngnathidae; genus Syngnathus; species Syngnathus typhle. The sequence continues at coordinate 320,534 of NW_026871929.1, read as the reverse complement.
CATGAAGAAATGACCACCTCCAACGTTTGGTTTATGTTTTATAAGCATTGTTAATTTTATTGCTTAAATCGCATTTTCTCGGCGAGCTGAGCGCTTTTTCTGAATTGTGCCGCTCCCGTCACTCTGGTTAGGTTGGCATCGAAAAAAACGCTCTCGGGTGCTTTAGAGTGCCGAGTTTATCACTGCGCATGAAGAAATGACCACCTCCAACGTTTGGTTTATGTTTAATAAGCATTTTTAATTTTATTGCTTAAATCGCATTTTCTCGGCGAGCTGAGCGCTTTTTATGAATTGTGCCGCTCCCGTCACTCTGGTTAGGTTGGCATCGAAAAAAACGCTCTCGGGTGCTTTAGATTGCCGAGTTATTCACTGCGCATGAAGAAATGACCACCTCCAACGTTTGGTTTATGTTTTATAAGCATTTTTAATTTTATTGCTTAAATCGCATTTTCTCGGCGAGCTGAGCACTTTTTCTGAATTGTGCCGCTCCCGTCACTCTGGTTAGATTGGCATCGAAAAAAACGCTCTCGGGTGCTTTAGAGTGCCGAGTTTATCACTGCGCATGAAGAAATGACCACCTCCAACGTTTGGTTTATGTTTTATAAGCATTTTTAATTTTATTGCTTAAATCGCATTTTCTCGGCGAGCTGAGCACTTTTTCTGAATTGTGCCGCTCCCGTCACTCTGGTTAGGTTGGCATCGAAAAAAACGCTCTCGGGTGCTTTAGAGTGCCGAGTTATTCACTGCGCATGAAGAAATGACCACCTCCAACGTTTGGTTTATGTTTTATAAGCATTTTTAATTTTATTGCTTAAATCGCATTTTCTCGGTGAGCTGAGCACTTTTTCTGAATTGTGCCGCTCCCGTCACTCTGGTTAGGTTGGCATCGAAAAAAACGCTCTCGGGTGCTTTAGAGTGCCGAGTTTATCACTGCGCATGAAGAAATGACCACCTCCAACGTTTGGTTTATGTTTTATAAGCATTGTTAATTTTATTGCTTAAATCGCATTTTCTCGGCGAGCTGAGCGCTTTTTCTGAATTGTGCCGCTCCCGTCACTCTGGTTAGGTTGGCATCGAAAAAAACGCTCTCGGGTGCTTTAGAGTGCCGAGTTATTCACTGCGCATGAAGAAATGACCACCTCCAACGTTTGGTTTATGTTTAATAAGCATTTTTAATTTTATTGCTTAAATCGCATTTTCTCGGCGAGCTGAGCGCTTTTTATGAATTGTGCCGCTCCCGTCACTCTGGTTAGGTTGGCATCGAAAAAAACGCTCTCGGGTGCTTTAGAGTGCCGAGTTATTCACTGCGCATGAAGAAATGACCACCACCAACGTTTGGTTTATGTTTAATAAGCATTTTAAATTTTATTGCTTAAATCGCATTTTCTCGGTGAGCTGAGCACTTTTTCTGAATTGTGCCGCTCCCGTCACTCTGGTTAGGTTGGCATCGAAAAAAACGCTCTCGGGTGCTTTAGAGTGCCGAGTTTATCACTGCGCATGAAGAAATGACCACCTCCAACGTTTGGTTTATGTTTTATAAGCATTGTTAATTTTATTGCTTAAATCGCATTTTCTCGGCGAGCTGAGCGCTTTTTCTGAATTGTGCCGCTCCCGTCACTCTGGTTAGGTTGGCATCGAAAAAAACGCTCTCGGGTGCTTTAGAGTGCCGAGTTTATCACTGCGCATGAAGAAATGACCACCTCCAACGTTTGGTTTATGTTTAATAAGCATTTTTAATTTTATTGCTTAAATCGCATTTTCTCGGCGAGCTGAGCGCTTTTTATGAATTGTGCCGCTCCCGTCACTCTGGTTAGGTTGGCATCGAAAAAAACGCTCTCGGGTGCTTTAGAGTGCCGAGTTATTCACTGCGCATGAAGAAATGACCACCACCAACGTTTGGTTTATGTTTAATAAGCATTTTAAATTTTATTGCTTAAATCGCATTTTCTCGGCGAGCTGAGCACTTTTTCTGAATTGTGCCGCTCCCGTCACTCTGGTTAGGTTGGCATCGAAAAAAACGCTCTCGGGTGCTTTAGAGTGCCGAGTTTATTACTGCGCATTAAGAAATGACCACCTCCAACGTTTGGTTTATGTTTTATAAGCATTTTTAATTTTATTGCTTGAATCGCATTTTCTCGGCGAGCTGAGCACTTTTTCTGAATTGTGCCGCTCCCGTCACTCTGGTTAGGTTGGCATCGAAAAAAACGCTCTCGGGTGCTTTAGAGTGCCGAGTTTATCACTGCGCATGAAGAAATGACCACCTCCAACGTTTGGTTTATGTTTTATAAGCATTGTTAATTTTATTGCTTAAATCGCATTTTCTCGGCGAGCTGAGCGCTTTTTCTGAATTGTGCCGCTCCCGTCACTCTGGTTAGGTTGGCATCGAAAAAAACGCTCTCGGGTGCTTTAGAGTGCCGAGTTATTCACTGCGCATGAAGAAATGACCACCTCCAACGTTTGGTTTATGTTTAATAAGCATTTTTAATTTTATTGCTTAAATCGCATTTTCTCGGCGAGCTGAGCGCTTTTTATGAATTGTGCCGCTCCCGTCACTCTGGTTAGGTTGGCATCGAAAAAAACGCTCTCGGGTGCTTTAGAGTGCCGAGTTTATTACTGCGCATTAAGAAATGACCACCTCCAACGTTTGGTTTATGTTTTATAAGCATTTTTAATTTTATTGCTTGAATCGCATTTTCTCGGCGAGCTGAGCACTTTTTCTGAATTGTGCCGCTCCCGTCACTCTGGTTAGGTTGGCATCGAAAAAAACGCTCTCGGGTGCTTTAGAGTGCCGAGTTTATCACTGCGCATGAAGAAATGACCACCTCCAACGTTTGGTTTATGTTTTATAAGCATTTTTAAATTTATTGCTTAAATCGCATTTTCTCGGCGAGCTGAGCGCTTTTTCTGAATTGTGCCGCTCCCGTCACTCTGGTTAGGTTGGCATCGAAAAAAACGCTCTCGGGTGCTTTAGAGTGCAAAGTTATTCACTGCGCATGAAGAAATGACCACCTCCAACGTTTGGTTTATGTTTTATAAGCATTTTTAGTTTTATTGCTTAAATCGCATTTTCTCGGCGAGCTGAGCACTTTTTCTGAATTGTGCCGCTCCCGTCACTCTGGTTAGGTTGGCATCGAAAAAAACGCTCTCGGGTGCTTTAGAGTGCCGAGTTTATCACTGCGCATGAAGAAATGACCACCTCCAACGTTTGGTTTATGTTTAATAAGCATTTTTAATTTTATTGCTTAAATCGCATTTTCTCGGCGAGCTGAGCACTTTTTCTGAATTGTGCCGCTCCCGTCACTCTGGTTAGGTTGGCATCGAAAAAAACGCTCTCGGGTGCTTTAGAGTGCCGACTTTATCACTGTGCATGAAGAAATGACCACCTCCAACGTTTGGTTTATGTTTTATAAGCATTTTTAATTTTATTGCTTAAATCGCATTTTCTCGGCGAGCTGAGCACTTTTTCTGAATTGTGCCGCTCCCGTCACTCTGGTTAGGTTGGCATCGAAAAAAACGCTCACGGGTGCTTTAGAGTGCCGAGTTTATTACTGCGCATTAAGAAATGACCACCTCCAACGTTTGGTTTATGTTTTATAAGCATTTTTAATTTCATTGCTTAAATCGCATTTTCTCGGCGAGCTGAGCACTTTTTCTGAATTGTGCCGCTCCCGTCACTCTGGTTAGGTTGGCATCGAAAAAAACGCTCTCGGGTGCTTTAGAGTGCCGAGTTATTCACTGCGCATGAAGAAATGACCACCTCCAACGTTTGGTTTATGTTTTATAAGCATTTTTAATTTTATTGCTTAAATTGCATTTTCTCGGCGAGCTGAGCACTTTTTCTGAATTGTGCCGCTCCCGTCACTCTGGTTGGGTTGGCATCGAAAAAAACGCTCTCGGGTGCTTTAGAGTGCCGAGTTTATCACTGCGCATGAAGAAATGACCACCTCCAACGTTTGGTTTATGTTTTATAAGCATTTTTAATTTTATTGCTTAAATCGCATTTTCTCGGCGAGCTGAGCGCTTTTTCTGAATTGTGCCGCTCCCATCACTCTGGTTAGGTTGGCATCGAAAAAAACGCTCTCGGGTGCTTTAGAGTGCCGAGTTTATCACTGCGCATGAAGAAATGACCACCTCCAACGTTTGGTTTATGTTTTATAAGCATTTTTAATTTTATTGCTTAAATCGCATTTTCTCGGCGAGCTGAGCGCTTTTTCTGAATTGTGCCGCTCCCGTAACTCTGGTTAGGTTGGCATCGAAAAAAACACTCTCGGGTGCTTTAGAGTGCCGAGTTTATCACTGCGCATGAAGAAATGACCACTTCCAACGTTTGGTTTATGTTTTATAAGCATTTTTAATTTTATTGCTTAAATCGCATTTTCTCGGCGAGCTGAGCACTTTTTCTGGATTGTGCCGCTCCCGTCACTCTGGTTAGGTTGGCATCGAAAAAAACGCTCTCGGGTGCTTTAGAGTGCCGAGTTATTCACTGCGCACGGAGAAATGACCACCTCCAACGTTTGGTTTATGTTTTATAAGCATTTTTAATTTTATTGCTTAAATCGCATTTTCTCGGCGAGCTGAGCGCTTTTTCTGAATTGTGCCGCTCCCGTCACTCTGGTTAGGTTGGCATCGAAAAAAACGCTCTCGGGTGCTTTAGAGTGCCGAGTTTATTACTGCGCATTAAGAAATGACCACCTCCAACGTTTGGTTTATGTTTTATAAGCATTTTTAATTTTATTGCTTAAATCGCATTTTCTCGGCGAGCTGAGCACTTTTTCTGAATTGTGCCGCTCCCGTCACTCTGGTTAGGTTGGCATCGAAAAAAACGCTCTCGGGTGCTTTAGAGTGCCGAGTTTATTACTGCGCATTAAGAAATGACCACCTCCAACGTTTGGTTTATGTTTTATAAGCATTTTTAATTTTATTGCTTAAATCGCATTTTCTCGGCGAGCTGAGCGCTTTTTCTGAATTGTGCCGCTCCCGTCACTCTGGTTAGGTTGGCATCGAAAAAAACGCTCTCGGGTGCTTTAGAGTGCCGAGTTATTCACTGCGCATGAAGAAATGACCACCTCCAACGTTTGGTTTATGTTTTATAAGCATTTTTAATTTTATTGCTTAAATTGCATTTTCTCGGCGAGCTGAGCACTTTTTCTGAATTGTGCCGCTCCCGTCACTCTGGTTGGGTTGGCATCGAAAAAAACGCTCTCGGGTGCTTTAGAGTGCCGAGTTTATCACTGCGCATGAAGAAATGACCACCTCCAACGTTTGGTTTATGTTTTATAAGCATTTTTAATTTTATTGCTTAAATCGCATTTTCTCGGCGAGCTGAGCGCTTTTTCTGAATTGTGCCGCTCCCGTCACTCTGGTTAGGTTGGCATCGAAAAAAACGCTCTCGGGTGCTTTAGAGTGCCGAGTTTATCACTGCGCATGAAGAAATGACCACCTCCAACGTTTGGTTTATGTTTTATAAGCATTTTTAATTTTATTGCTTAAATCGCATTTTCTCGGCGAGCTGAGCGCTTTTTCTGAATTGTGCCGCTCCCGTAACTCTGGTTAGGTTGGCATCGAAAAAAACACTCTCGGGTGCTTTAGAGTGCCGAGTTTATCACTGCGCATGAAGAAATGACCACTTCCAACGTTTGGTTTATGTTTTATAAGCATTTTTAATTTTATTGCTTAAATCGCATTTTCTCGGCGAGCTGAGCACTTTTTCTGGATTGTGCCGCTCCCGTCACTCTGGTTAGGTTGGCATCGAAAAAAACGCTCTCGGGTGCTTTAGAGTGCCGAGTTATTCACTGCGCACGAAGAAATGACCACCTCCAACGTTTGGTTTATGTTTTATAAGCATTTTTAATTTTATTGCTTAAATCGCATTTTCTCGGCGAGCTGAGCGCTTTTTCTGAATTGTGCCGCTCCCGTCACTCTGGTTAGGTTGGCATCGAAAAAAACGCTCTCGGGTGCTTTAGAGTGCCGAGTTTATTACTGCGCATTAAGAAATGACCACCTCCAACGTTTGGTTTATGTTTTATAAGCATTTTTAATTTTATTGCTTAAATCGCATTTTCTCGGCGAGCTGAGCACTTTTTCTGAATTGTGCCGCTCCCGTCACTCTGGTTAGGTTGGCATCGAAAAAAACGCTCTCGGGTGCTTTAGAGTGCCGAGTTTATTACTGCGCATTAAGAAATGACCACCTCCAACGTTTGGTTTATGTTTTATAAGCATTTTTAATTTTATTGCTTAAATCGCATTTTCTCGGCGAGCTGAGCGCTTTTTCTGAATTGTGCCGCTCCCGTCACTCTGGTTAGGTTGGCATCGAAAAAAACGCTCTCGGGTGCTTTAGAGTGCCGAGTTTATCACTGCGCATGAAGAAATGACCAACTCCAACGTTTGGTTTATGTTTTATAAGCATTTTTAATTTTATTGCTTAAATCGCATTTTCTCGGCGAGCTGAGCACTTTTTCTGAATTGTGCCGCTCCCGTCACTCTGGTTAGGTTGGCATCGAAAAAAACGCTCTCGGGTGCTTAAGAGTGCCGAGTTTATCACTGCGCATGAAGAAATGACCACCTCCAACGTTTGGTTTATGTTTTATAAGCATTTTTAAATTTATTGCTTAAATCGCATTTTCTCGGCGAGCTGAGCGCTTTTTCTGAATTGTGCCGCTCCCGTCACTCTGGTTAGGTTGGCATCGAAAAAAACGCTCTCGGGTGCTTTAGAGTGCCGAGTTATTCACTGCGCATGAAGAAATGACCACCTCCAACGTTTGGTTTATGTTTTATAAGCATTTTTAGTTTTATTGCTTAAATCGCATTTTCTCGGCGAGCTGAGCACTTTTTCTGAATTGTGCCGCTCCCGTCACTCTGGTTAGGTTGGCATCGAAAAAAACGCTCTCGGGTGCTTTAGAGTGCCGAGTTTATCACTGCGCATGAAGAAATGACCACCTCCAACGTTTGGTTTATGTTTTATAAGCATTTTTAATTTTATTGCTTAAATCGCATTTTCTCGGCGAGCTGAGCACTTTTTCTGAATTGTGCCGCTCCCGTCACTCTGGTTAGGTTGGCATCGAAAAAAACGCTATCGGGTGCTTTAGAGTGCCGAGTTATTCACTGCGCATGAAGAAATGACCACCTCCAACGTTTGGTTTATGTTTTATAAGCATTTTTATTTTTATTGCTTAAATCGCATTTTCTCGGCGAGCTGAGCACTTTTTCTGAATTGTGCCACTCCCGTCACTCTGGTTAGGTTGGCATCGAAAAAAACGCTCTCGGGTGCTTTAGAGTGCCGAGTTTATCACTGCGCATGAAGAAATGACCACCTGCAACGTTTGGTTTATGTTTAATAAGCATTTTTAATTTTATTGCTTAAATCGCATTTTCTCGGCGAGCTGAGCACTTTTTCTGAATTGTGCCGCTCCCGTCACTCTGGTTAGGTTGGCATCGAAAAAACGCTCTCGGGTGCTTTAGAGTGCCGACTTTATCACTGCGCATGAAGAAATGACCACCTCCAACGTTTGGTTTATGTTTTATAAGCATTTTTAATTTTATTGCTTAAATCGCATTTTCTCGGCGAGCTGAGCGCTTTTTCTGAATTGTGCCGCTCCCGTCACTCTGGTTAGGTTGGCATCGAAAAAAAACGCTCTCGGGTGCTTTAGAGTGCCGAGTTATTCACTGCGCACGAAGAAATGACCACCTCCAACTTTTGGTTTATGTTTTATAAGCATTTTTAATTTCATTGCTTAAATCGCATTTTCTCGGCGAGCTGAGCGCTTTTTCTGAATTGTGCCGCTCCCGTCACTCTGGTTAGGTTGGCATCGAAAAAAACGCTCTCGGGTGCTTTAGAGTGCCGAGTTTATTACTGCGCATTAAGAAATGACCACCTCCAACGTTTGGTTTATGATTTATAAGCATTTTTAATTTTATTGCTTAAATCGCATTTTCTCGGCGAGCTGAGCACTTTTTCTGAATTGTGCCGCTCCCGTCACTCTGGTTAGGTTGGCATCGAAAAAAACGCTCTCGGGTGCTTTAGAGTGCCGAGTTTATTACTGCGCATTAAGAAATGACCACCTCCAACGTTTGGTTTATGTTTTATAAGCATTTTTAATTTTATTGCTTAAATCGCATTTTCTCGGCGAGCTGAGCACTTTTTCTGAATTGTGCCGCTCCCGTCACTCTGGTTAGGTTGGCATCGAAAAAAACGCTATCGGGTGCTTTAGAGTGCCGAGTTATTCACTGCGCATGAAGAAATGACCACCTCCAACGTTTGGTTTATGTTTAATAAGCATTTTTAATTTTATTGCTTAAATCGCATTTTCTCGGCGAGCTGAGCACTTTTTCTGAATTGTGCCGCTCCCGTCACTCTGGTTAGGTTGGCATCGAAAAAAACGCTCTCGGGTGCTTTAGAGTGCCGAGTTATTCACTGCGCATGAAGAAATGACCACCTCCAACGTTTGGTTTATGTTTAATAAGCATTTTTAATTTTATTGCTTGAATCGCATTTTCTCGGCGAGCTGAGCACTTTTTCTGAATTGTGCCGCTCCCGTCACTCTGGTTAGGTTGGCACCGAAAAAAACGCTCTCGGGTGCTTTAGAGTGCCGAGTTTATCACTGCGCATGAAGAAATGACCACCTCCAACGTTTGGTTTATGTTTTATAAGCATTTTTAATTTTATTGCTTAAATCGCATTTTCTCGGCGAGCTGAGCGCTTTTTCTGAATTGTGCCGCTCCCGTCACTCTGGTTAGGTTGGCATCGAAAAAAACGCTCTCGGGTGCTTTAGAGTGCCGAGTTTATCACTGCGCATGAAGAAATGACCACCTCCAACGTTTGGTTTATGTTTTATAAGCATTTTTAATTTTATTGCGTAAATCGCATTTTCTCGGCGAGCTGAGCACTTTTTCTGAATTGTGCCGCTCCCGTCACTCTGGTTAGGTTGGCATCGAAAAAAACGCTCTCGGGTGCTTTAGAGTGCCGAGTTTATCACTGCGCATGAAGAAATGACCACCTCCTTTGTTTGGTTAATGTTTTATAAGCATTTTTAAATTTATTGCTTAAATCGCATTTTCTCGGCGAGCTGAGCGCTTTTTCTGAATTGTGCCGCTCCCGTCACTCTGGTTAGGTTGGCATCGAAAAAAACGCTCTCGGGTGCTTTAGAGTGCCGAGTTTATCACTGCGCATGAAGAAATGACCACCTCCAACGTTTGGTTTATGTTTTATAAGCATTTTTAGTTTTATTGCTTAAATCGCATTTTCTCGGCGAGCTGAGCACTTTTTCTGAATTGTGCCGCTCCCGTCACTCTGGTTAGGTTGGCATCGAAAAAAACGCTCTCGGGTGCTTTAGAGTGCCGAGTTTATCACTGCGCATGAAGAAATGACCACCTCCAACGTTTGGTTTATGTTTTATAAGCATTTTTAATTTTATTGCTTAAATCGCATTTTCTCGGCGAGCTGAGCACTTTTTCTGAATTGTGCCGCTCCCGTCACTCTGGTTAGGTTGGCATCGAAAAAAACGCTATCGGGTGCTTTAGAGTGCCGAGTTATTCACTGCGCATGAAGAAATGACCACCTCCAACGTTTGGTTTATGTTTTATAAGCATTTTTAGTTTTATTGCTTAAATCGCATTTTCTCGGCGAGCTGAGCACTTTTTCTGAATTGTGCCGCTCCCGTCACTCTGGTTAGGTTGGCATCGAAAAAAACGCTCTCGGGTGCTTTAGAGTGCCGAGTTTATCACTGCGCATGAAGAAATGACCACCTGCAACGTTTGGTTTATGTTTAATAAGCATTTTTAATTTTATTGCTTAAATCGCATTTTCTCGGCGAGCTGAGCACTTTTTCTGAATTGTGCCGCTCCCGTCACTCTGGTTAGGTTGGCATCGAAAAAACGCTCTCGGGTGCTTTAGAGTGCCGACTTTATCACTGCGCATGAAGAAATGACCACCTCCAACGTTTGGTTTATGTTTTATAAGCATTTTTAATTTTATTGCTTAAATCGCATTTTCTCGGCGAGCTGAGCGCTTTTTCTGAATTGTGCCGCTCCCGTCACTCTGGTTAGGTTGGCATCGAAAAAAAACGCTCTCGGGTGCTTTAGAGTGCCGAGTTATTCACTGCGCACGAAGAAATGACCACCTCCAACTTTTGGTTTATGTTTTATAAGCATTTTTAATTTCATTGCTTAAATCGCATTTTCTCGGCGAGCTGAGCGCTTTTTCTGAATTGTGCCGCTCCCGTCACTCTGGTTAGGTTGGCATCGAAAAAAACGCTCTCGGGTGCTTTAGAGTGCCGAGTTTATTACTGCGCATTAAGAAATGACCACCTCCAACGTTTGGTTTATGATTTATAAGCATTTTTAATTTTATTGCTTAAATCGCATTTTCTCGGCGAGCTGAGCACTTTTTCTGAATTGTGCCGCTCCCGTCACTCTGGTTAGGTTGGCATCGAAAAAAACGCTCTCGGGTGCTTTAGAGTGCCGAGTTTATTACTGCGCATTAAGAAATGACCACCTCCAACGTTTGGTTTATGTTTTATAAGCATTTTTAATTTTATTGCTTAAATCGCATTTTCTCGGCGAGCTGAGCACTTTTTCTGAATTGTGCCGCTCCCGTCACTCTGGTTAGGTTGGCATCGAAAAAAACGCTATCGGGTGCTTTAGAGTGCCGAGTTATTCACTGCGCATGAAGAAATGACCACCTCCAACGTTTGGTTTATGTTTAATAAGCATTTTTAATTTTATTGCTTGAATCGCATTTTCTCGGCGAGCTGAGCACTTTTTCTGAATTGTGCCGCTCCCGTCACTCTGGTTAGGTTGGCACCGAAAAAAACGCTCTCGGGTGCTTTAGAGTGCCGAGTTTATCACTGCGCATGAAGAAATGACCACCTCCAACGTTTGGTTTATGTTTTATAAGCATTTTTAATTTTATTGCTTAAATCGCATTTTCTCGGCGAGCTGAGCGCTTTTTCTGAATTGTGCCGCTCCCGTCACTCTGGTTAGGTTGGCATCGAAAAAAACGCTCTCGGGTGCTTTAGAGTGCCGAGTTTATCACTGCGCATGAAGAAATGACCACCTCCAACGTTTGGTTTATGTTTTATAAGCATTTTTAATTTTATTGCGTGAATCGCATTTTCTCGGCGAGCTGAGCACTTTTTCTGAATTGTGCCGCTCCCGTCACTCTGGTTAGGTTGGCATCGAAAAAAACGCTCTCGGGTGCTTTAGAGTGCCGAGTTTATCACTGCGCATGAAGAAATGACCACCTCCTTTGTTTGGTTAATGTTTTATAAGCATTTTTAAATTTATTGCTTAAATCGCATTTTCTCGGCGAGCTGAGCGCTTTTTCTGAATTGTGCCGCTCCCGTCACTCTGGTTAGGTTGGCATCGAAAAAAACGCTCTCGGGTGCTTTAGAGTGCCGAGTTTATCACTGCGCATGAAGAAATGACCACCTCCAACGTTTGGTTTATGTTTTATAAGCATTTTTAATTTTATTGCTTAAATCGCATTTTCTCGACGAGCTGAGCACTTTTTCTGAATTGTGCCGCTCCCGTCACTCTGGTTAGGTTGGCATCGAAAAAAACGCTCTCGGGTGCTTTAGAGTGCCGAGTTTATCACTGCGCATGAAGAAATGACCACCTCCAACGTTTGGTTTATGTTTTATAAGCATTTTTAATTTTATTGCTTAAATCGCATTTTCTCGGCGAGCTGAGCGCTTTTTCTGAATTGTGCCGCTCCCGTCACTCTGGTTAGGTTGGCATCGAAAAAAACGCTCTCGGGTGCTTTAGAGTGCCGAGTTATTCACTGCGCATGAAGAAATGACCACCTCCAACGTTTGGTTTATGTTTTATAAGCATTTTTAGTTTTATTGCTTAAATCGCATTTTCTCGGCGAGCTGAGCACTTTTTCTGAATTGTGCCGCTCCCGTCACTCTGGTTAGGTTGGCATCGAAAAAAACGCTCTCGGGTGCTTTAGAGTGCCGAGTTTATCACTGCGCATGAAGAAATGACCACCTCCAACGTTTGGTTTATGTTTTATAAGCATTTTTAATTTTATTGCTTAAATCGCATTTTCTCGGCGAGCTGAGCGCTTTTTCTGAATTGTGCCGCTCCCGTCACTCTGGTTAGGTTGGCATCGAAAAAAACGCTCTCGGGTGCTTTAGAGTGCCGAGTTATTCACTGCGCATGAAGAAATGACCACCTCCAACGTTTGGTTTATGTTTAATAAGCATTTTTAATTTTATTGCTTAAATCGCATTTTCTCGGCGAGCTGAGCACTTTTTCTGAATTGTGCCGCTCCCGTCACTCTGGTTAGGTTGGCATCGAAAAAAACGCTCTCGGGTGCTTTAGAGTGCCGAGTTATTCACTGCGCATGAAGAAATGACCACCTCCAACGTTTGGTTTATGTTTTATAAGCATTTTTAGTTTTATTGCTTAAATCGCATTTTCTCGGCGAGCTGAGCACTTTTTCTGAATTGTGCCGCTCCCGTCACTCTGGTTAGGTTGGCATCGAAAAAAACGCTCTCGGGTGCTTTAGAGTGCCGAGTTTATCACTGCGCATGAAGAAATGACCACCTCCAACGTTTGGTTTATGTTTTATAAGCATTTTTAATTTTATTGCTTAAATCGCATTTTCTCGGCGAGCTGAGCGCTTTTTCTGAATTGTGCCGCTCCCGTCACTCTGGTTAGGTTGGCATCGAAAAAAACGCTCTCGGGTGCTTTAGAGTGCCGAGTTATTCACTGCGCATGAAGAAATGACCACCTCCAACGTTTGGTTTATGTTTAATAAGCATTTTTAATTTTATTGCTTAAATCGCATTTTCTCGGCGAGCTGAGCACTTTTTCTGAATTGTGCCGCTCCCGTCACTCTGGTTAGGTTGGCATCGAAAAAAACGCTCTCGGGTGCTTTAGAGTGCCGAGTTTATTACTGCGCATTAAGAAATGACCACCTCCAACGTTTGGTTTATGTTTTATAAGCATTTTTAATTTTATTGCTTAAATCGCATTTTCTCGGCGAGCTGAGCACTTTTTCTGAATTGTGCCGCTCCCGTCACTCTGGTTAGGTTGGCATCGAAAAAAACGCTCTCGGGTGCTTTAGAGTGCCGAGTTATTCACTGCGCATGAAGAAATGACCACCTCCAACGTTTGGTTTATGTTTAATAAGCATTTTTAATTTTATTGCTTAAATCGCATTTTCTCGGCGAGCTGAGCACTTTTTCTGAATTGTGCCGCTCCCGTCACTCTGGTTAGGTTGGCATCGAAAAAAACGCTCTCGGGTGCTTTAGAGTGCCGAGTTTATCACTGCGCATGAAGAAATGACCACCTCCAACGTTTGGTTTATGTTTTATAAGCATTTTTAATTTTATTGCTTAAATCGCATTTTCTCGGCGAGCTGAGCGCTTTTTCTGAATTGTGCCGCTCCCGTCACTCTGGTTAGGTTGGCATCGAAAAAAACGCTCTCGGGTGCTTTAGAGTGCCGAGTTTATCACTGCGCATGAAGAAATGACCACCTCCAACGTTTGGTTTATGTTTCATAAGCATTTTTAATTTTATTGCTTAAATCGCATTTTCTCGGCGAGATGAGCACTTTTTCTGAATTGTGCCGCTCCCGTCACTCTGGTTAGGTTGGCATCGAAAAAAACGCTCTCGGGTGCTTTAGAGTGCCGAGTTTATTACTGCGCATTAAGAAATGACCACCTCCAACGTTTGGTTTATGTTTTATAAGCATTTTTAATTTTATTGCTTAAATCGCATTTTCTCGGCGAGCTGAGCACTTTTTCTGAATTGTGCCGCTCCCGTCACTCTGGTTAGGTTGGCATCGAAAAAAACGCTATCGGGTGCTTTAGAGTGCCGAGTTATTCACTGCGCATGAAGAAATGACCACCTCCAACGTTTGGTTTATGTTTTATAAGCATTTTTAATTTTATTGCTTAAATCGCATTTTCTCGGCGAGCTGAGCGCTTTTTCTGAATTGTGCCGCTCCCGTCACTCTGGTTAGGTTGGCATCGAAAAAACGCTATCGGGTGCTTTAGAGTGCCGAGTTATTCACTGCGCATGAAGAAATGACCACCTCCAACGTTTGGTTTATGTTTTATAAGCATTTTTAATTTTATTGCTTAAATCGCATTTTCTCGGCGAGCTGAGCGCTTTTTCTGAATTGTGCCGCTCCCGTCACTCTGGTTAGGTTGGCATCGAAAAAAACGCTCTCGGGTGCTTTAGAGTGCCGAGTTATTCACTGCGCATGAAGAAATGACCACCTCCAACGTTTGGTTTATGTTTAATAAGCATTTTTAATTTTATTGCTTAAATCGCATTTTCTCGGCGAGCTGAGCACTTTTTCTGAATTGTGCCGCTCCCGTCACTCTGGTTAGGTTGGCATCGAAAAAAACGCTCTCGGGTGCTTTAGAGTGCCGAGTTTATTACTGCGCATTAAGAAATGACCACCTCCAACGTTTGGTTTATGTTTTATAAGCATTTTTAATTTTATTGCGTAAATCGCATTTTCTCGGCGAGCTGAGCACTTTTTCTGAATTGTGCCGCTCCCGTCACTCTGGTTAGGTTGGCATCGAAAAAAACGCTCTCGGGTGCTTTGGAGTGCCGAGTTATTCACTGCGCATGAAGAAATGACCACCTCCAACGTTTGGTTTATGTTTAATAAGCATTTTTAATTTTATTGCTTAAATCGCATTTTCTCGGCGAGCTGAGCACTTTTTCTGAATTGTGCCGCTCCCGTCACTCTGGTTAGGTTGGCATCGAAAAAAACGCTCTCGGGTGCTTTAGAGTGCCGAGTTTATCACTGCGCATGAAGAAATGACCACCTCCAACGTTTGGTTTATGTTTTATAAGCATTTTTAATTTTATTGCTTAAATCGCATTTTCTCGGCGAGCTGAGCGCTTTTTCTGAATTGTGCCGCTCCCGTCACTCTGGTTAGGTTGGCATCGAAAAAAACGCTCTCGGGTGCTTTAGAGTGCCGAGTTTATCACTGCGCATGAAGAAATGACCACCTCCAACGTTTGGTTTATGTTTCATAAGCATTTTTAATTTTATTGCTTAAATCGCATTTTCTCGGCGAGCTGAGCACTTTTTCTGAATTGTGCCGCTCCCGTCACTCTGGTTAGGTTGGCATCGAAAAAAACGCTCTCGGGTGCTTTAGAGTGCCGAGTTTATCACTGCGCATGAAGAAATGACCACCTCCAACGTTTGGTTTATGTTTTATAAGCATTTTTAATTTTATTGCTTAAATCGCATTTTCTCGGCGAGCTGAGCACTTTTTCTGAATTGTGCCGCTCCCGTCACTCTGGTTAGGTTGGCATCGAAAAAAACGCTCTCGGGTGCTTTAGAGTGCCGAGTTTATTACTGCGCATTAAGAAATGACCACCTCCAACGTTTGGTTTATGTTTTATAAGCATTTTTAATTTTATTGCTTAAATCGCATTTTCTCGGCGAGCTGAGCACTTTTTCTGAATTGTGCCGCTCCCGTCACTCTGGTTAGGTTGGCATCGAAAAAAACGCTCTCGGGTGCTTTAGAGTGCCGAGTTTATCACTGCCCATGAAGAAATGACCACCTTCAACGTCTGGTTTATGTTTTATAAGCATTTTTAATTTTATTGCTTAAATCGCATTTTCTCGGCGAGCTGAGCGCATTTTCTGAATTGTGCAGCTCCCGTCACTCTGGTTAGGTTGGCATCGAAAAAAACGCTCTCGGGTGCTTTAGAGTGCCGAGATTATCACTGCGCATGAAGAAATGACCACCTCCAACGTTTGGTTTATGTTTTATAAGCATTTTTAATTTTATTGCTTAAATCGCATTTTCTCGGCGAGCTGAGCACTTTTTCTGAATTGTGCCGCTCTCGTCACTCTGGTTAGGTTGGCATCGAAAAAAACGCTCTCGGGTGCTTTAGAGTGCCGAGTTTATTACTGCGCGTTAAGAAATGACCACCTCCAACGTTTGGTTTATGTTTTATAAGCATTTTTAATTTTATTGCTTAAATCGCATTTTCTCGGCGAGCTGAGCACTTTTTCTGAATTGTTCCGCTCCCGTCACTCTGGTTAGGTTGGCATCGAAAAAAACGCTCTCGGGTGCTTTAGAGTGCCGAGTTTATCACTGCGCATGAAGAAATGACCACCTCCAACGTTTGGTTTATGTTTTATAAGCATTTTTAATTTTATTGCTTAAATCGCATTTTCTCGGCGAGCTGAGCACTTTTTCTGAATTGTGCCGCTCCCGTCACTCTGGTTAGGTTGGCATCGAAAAAAACACTCTAGGGTGCTTTAGAGTGCCGAGTTTATCACTGCGCATGAAGAAATGACCACCTCCAACGTTTGGTTTATGTTTTATAAGCATTTTTAATTTTATTGCTTAAATCGCATTTTCTCGGCGAGCTGAGCACTTTTTCTGAATTGTGCCGCTCCCGTCACTCTGGTTAGGTTGGCATCGAAAAAAACGCTCTCGGGTTCTTTAGAGTGCCGAGTTTATTACTGCGCATTAAGAAATGACCACCTCCAACGTTTGGTTTATGTTTTATAAGCATTTTTAATTTTATTGCTTAAATCGCATTTTCTCGGCGAGCTGAGCACTTTTTCTGAATTGTGCCGCTCCCGTCACTCTGGTTAGGTTGGCATCGAAAAAAACGCTCTCGGGTGCTTTAGAGTGCCGAGTTATTCACTGCGCATGAAGAAATGACCACCTCCAACGTTTGGTTTATGTTTTATAAGCATTTTTAATTTTATTGCTTAAATCGCATTTTCTCGGCGAGCTGAGCACTTTTTCTGAATTGTGCCGCTCCCGTCACTCTGGTTAGGTTGGCATCGAAAAAAACGCTCTCGGGTGCTTTAGAGTGCCGAGTTTATTACTGCGCATTAAGAAATGACCACCTCCAACGTTTGGTTTATGTTTTATGAGCATTCTTAATTTTATTGCTTAAATCGCATTTTCTCGGCGAGCTGAGCACTTTTTCTGAATTGTGCCGCTCCCGTCACTCTGGTTAGGTTGGCATCGAAAAAAACGCTCTCGGGTGCTTTAGAGTGCCGAGTTATTCACTGCGCATGAAGAAATGACCACCTCCAACGTTTGGTTTATGTTTTATAAGCATTTTTAATTGTATTGCTTAAATCGCATTTTCTCGGCGAGCTGAGCGCTTTTTCTGAATTGTGCCGCTCCCGTCACTCTGGTTAGGTTGGCATCGAAAAAAACGCTCTTGGGTGCTTTAGAGTGCCGAGTTTATCACTGCGCATGAAGAAATGACCACCTCCAACGTTTGGTTTATGTTTTATAAGCATTTTTAATTTTATTGCTTAAATCGCATTTTCTCGGCGAGCTGAGCGCTTTTTCTGAATTGTGCCGCTCCCGTCACTCTGGTTAGGTTGGCATCGAAAAAAACGCTCTCGGGTGCTTTAGAGTGCCGAGTTTATCACTGCGCATGAAGAAATGACCACCTCCAACGTTTGCTTTATGTTTTATAAGCATTTTTAATTGTATTGCTTAAATCGCATTTTCTCGGCGAGCTGAGCGCTTTTTCTGAATTGTGCCGCTCCCGTCACTCTGGTTAGGTTGGCATCGAAAAAAACGCTCTCGGGTGCTTTAGAGTGCCGAGATTATCACTGCGCATGAAGAAATGACCACCTCCAACGTTTGGTTTATGTTTTATAAGCATTTTTAATTTTATTGCTTAAATCGCATTTTCTCGGCGAGCTGAGCACTTTTTCTGAACTGTGCCGCTCTCGTCACTCTGGTTAGGTTGCCATCGAAAAAAACGCTCTCGGGTGCTTTAGAGTGCCGAGTTTATTACTGCGCATTAAGAAATGACCACCTCCAACGTTTGGTTTATGTTTTATAAGCATTTTTAATTTTATTGCTTAAATCGCATTTTCTCGGCGAGCTGAGCACTTTTTCTGAATTGTTCCGCTCCCGTCACTCTGGTTAGGTTGGCATCGAAAAAAACGCTCTCGGGTGCTTTAGAGTGCCGAGTTTATCACTGCGCATGAAGAGATGACCACCTCCAACGTTTGGTTTATGTTTTATAAGCATTTTTAATTTTATTGCTTAAATCGCATTTTCTCGGCGAGCTGAGCGCTTTTTCTGAATTGTGCCGCTCCCGTCACTCTGGTTAGGTTGGCATCGAAAAAAACGCTCTCGGGTGCTTTAGAGTGCCGAGTTTATCACTGCACATGAAGAAATGACCACCTCCAACGTTTGGTTTATGTTTAATAAGCATTTTTAATTTTATTGCTTAAATCGCATTTTCTCGGCGAGCTGAGCACTTTTTCTGAATTGTGCCGCTCCCGTCACTCTGGTTAGGTTGGCATCGAAAAAAACACTCTCGGGTGCTTTAGAGTGCCGAGTTTATCACTGCGCATGAAGAAATGACCACCTCCAACGTTTGGTTTATGTTTTATAAGCATTTTTAATTTTATTGCTTAAATCGCATTTTCTCGGCGAGCTGAGCACTTTTTCTGAATTGTGCCGCTCCCGTCACTCTGGTTAGGTTGGCATCGAAAAAAACGCTCTCGGGTGCTTTAGAGTGCCGAGTTTATCACTGCGCATTAAGAAATGACCACCTCCAACGTTTGTTTTATGTTTTATGAGCATTTTTAATTTTTTTGCTTAAATCGCATTTTCTCGGCGAGCTGAGCACTTTTTCTGAATTGTGCCGCTCCCGTCACTCTGGTTAGGTTGGCATCGAAAAAAACGCTCTCGGGTGCTTTAGAGTGCCGAGTTTATCACTGCGCATGAAGAAATGACCACCTCCAACGTTTGGTTTATGTTTTATAAGCATTTTTAATTTTATTGCTTAAATCGCATTTTCTCGGCGAGCTGAGCGCTTTTTCTGAATTGTGCCGCTCCCGTCACTCTGGTTAGGTTGGCATCGAAAAAAACGCTCTCGGGTGCTTTAGAGTGCCGAGTTTATCACTGCGCATGAAGAAATGACCAACTCCAACGTTTGGTTTATGTTTTATAAGCATTTTTAATTTTATTGCTTAAATCGCATTTTCTCGGCGAGCTGAGCACTTTTTCTGAATTGTGCCGCTCCCGTCACTCTGGTTAGGTTGGCATCGAAAAAAACGCTCTCGGGTGCTTAAGAGTGCCGAGTTTATCACTGCGCATGAAGAAATGACCACCTCCAACGTTTGGTTTATGTTTTATAAGCATTTTTAAATTTATTGCTTAAATCGCATTTTCTCGGCGAGCTGAGCGCTTTTTCTGAATTGTGCCGCTCCCGTCACTCTGGTTAGGTTGGCATCGAAAAAAACGCTCTCGGGTGCTTTAGAGTGCCGAGTTATTCACTGCGCATGAAGAAATGACCACCTCCAACGTTTGGTTTATGTTTTATAAGCATTTTTAGTTTTATTGCTTAAATCGCATTTTCTCGGCGAGCTGAGCACTTTTTCTGAATTGTGCCGCTCCCGTCACTCTGGTTAGGTTGGCATCGAAAAAAACGCTCTCGGGTGCTTTAGAGTGCCGAGTTTATCACTGCGCATGAAGAAATGACCACCTCCAACGTTTGGTTTATGTTTTATAAGCATTTTTAATTTTATTGCTTAAATCGCATTTTCTCGGCGAGCTGAGCACTTTTTCTGAATTGTGCCGCTCCCGTCACTCTGGTTAGGTTGGCATCGAAAAAAACGCTATCGGGTGCTTTAGAGTGCCGAGTTATTCACTGCGCATGAAGAAATGACCACCTCCAACGTTTGGTTTATGTTTTATAAGCATTTTTAGTTTTATTGCTTAAATCGCATTTTCTCGGCGAGCTGAGCACTTTTTCTGAATTGTGCCACTCCCGTCACTCTGGTTAGGTTGGCATCGAAAAAAACGCTCTCGGGTGCTTTAGAGTGCCGAGTTTATCACTGCGCATGAAGAAATGACCACCTGCAACGTTTGGTTTATGTTTAATAAGCATTTTTAATTTTATTGCTTAAATGGCATTTTCTCGGCGAGCTGAGCACTTTTTCTGAATTGTGCCGCTCCCGTCACTCTGGTTAGGTTGGCATCGAAAAAACGCTCTCGGGTGCTTTAGAGTGCCGACTTTATCACTGCGCATGAAGAAATGACCACCTCCAACGTTTGGTTTATGTTTTATAAGCATTTTTAATTTTATTGCTTAAATCGCATTTTCTCGGCGAGCTGAGCGCTTTTTCTGAATTGTGCCGCTCCCGTCACTCTGGTTAGGTTGGCATCGAAAAAAAACGCTCTCGGGTGCTTTAGAGTGCCGAGTTATTCACTGCGCACGAAGAAATGACCACCTCCAACTTTTGGTTTATGTTTTATAAGCATTTTTAATTTCATTGCTTAAATCGCATTTTCTCGGCGAGCTGAGCGCTTTTTCTGAATTGTGCCGCTCCCGTCACTCTGGTTAGGTTGGCATCGAAAAAAACGCTCTCGGGTGCTTTAGAGTGCCGAGTTTATTACTGCGCATTAAGAAATGACCACCTCCAACGTTTGGTTTATGATTTATAAGCATTTTTAATTTTATTGCTTAAATCGCATTTTCTCGGCGAGCTGAGCACTTTTTCTGAATTGTGCCGCTCCCGTCACTCTGGTTAGGTTGGCATCGAAAAAAACGCT